>NC_092859.1:55196993-55355121 GCF_032062135.1 Pyxicephalus adspersus
TATATATATATATATATATATATATATATATATATATATATCTTGTGTAATTGCTGGCAACATAAATGCTGGTATTTTAAACCTCTTAGGGCTTAATGGCAGTTCACATAAGAATTCCTGGTACTAATGATCTGCAATTTCCATTACAAAGTCAATAGTGTTACCCTTCTCTGCTGTACTTTTTATTTTAAACAATTAACAAGTAATTAGGAAAACCAGCTGTGAAAAAATGACATCTCTAAGCCCTTGTGATAAGCAGTTGAGACACAAACTACACTGGAGGATATGACTATAGTCTCTAAAACATTAGGGATACAACCTCTTCCCAAAGGTGGAACGCCAGCTTTGGCAGAAGCTTCAATGAGCTCTTGTTACACTGTTACAATTGTGCTTAACAAAGGATCTTTTGCTGTAACAAAGGATTTAAAAAAAAGATGGTAAAAAAAAAAAATTTTTATTGTAGAAACATATGGCCAAATCATAAAAAATAATGGCTGTAAAAGTAAATACATAAATCAGCAGATAAACTGCGTGGGACTGTAGGAGTGGAAATCAGCAGTCAGGGTGAGACCAGCAGCTCTTCATGTTCTTACATGTTGGTGATGCTGCAGGGAGAAGTGCAGCTGCTGCTTTCAGTACATGCTGCATAGTAAAACAAAAGCTAATCCCCACAAGGAATGAAAAACCTATTTCTGTTTTTGCAGCCTCAATGCACACTGCACAGAAAAGGCTGGTGTCTTTTCTCCTGTTTGTTGTAGTTTATTACTCTTCTAGTCAACCACGCACAGTAAGTGTAAGGAAATTATATATTAGAATGCAATTTGTCTCTCATTTATTCCTTATTTATTTCTGGAATTTCTGAAATATTACATTGGCAAAGCAAAACTGCAGCTCTGTCACTGTTTGAATATGGGAGCCATCGTATTTCTATATAGTAGAGGATTTTATTTCCACTAGAACTAAAAATATTCAAGGGAAGCTATAAAGTATGTTATATCCAGGAGGCAGGAAAACTCGCACAATACACAAGCTATGAAGACATATCTACATTTTTTTCCAGACTCATGTTTAAACTCATTAAAGATGCCTTTTCTTATGTTTATTTTGATAAATTATCTATAGGGTATAAACCTGCGTAATAAAACATGACACCTTTAGGAAGGAATTATTTACAGCAATGCACAGGAACTAAACTAACAGTACCAATAGACATTGGGTGGAAAATGCTACACAAATTCTCATTACACATTATTACATTATTTCTCATATTCTAAAATCATGCATAGGCTATACATCATGGCTTTCTACCAGACAGACAAATTCTCTGATTATGATGTCAAGAAAGGGTCTCTTTGAAAGGTCTTTGCTATAGACAATGGGCCTGAGCCATTGCAGGTTTGCTGGATCACCCAGCCTTGGAGAGCTTTCATAAATCAGGCTCATTGTCTATAGCAAAATGAAAGTGTATTCTCTCCAGCTTTGGAAAGCTTTCATAAATCAGGCCCAATATTTAAATATACCTCAAGACTTCCTGTTTTTTAGCCTTTTAATTCTATTGGTTTAAAAATGAGCTTATAAAGTCACTCTTAGAACTCATAGGGCAGTTTTAGGTGTGCATACCCTTAAGCAACTTCATATTTCTTACAGAATTGGACCAATAAAGGTAATACCCAGAAAAAATTTGCAAGATGAGAAGTCTTCAGCACTCCACTAGATAGGACAGATCTTTTCTTGCTCAAACATAGAATAGCCAGATGTGCAATTGTGAACCCATGGCTATAGGCAACATAGGGTGGCTTAAAACACTAAACATTCTAACACCAAAAGATGCCTGCACTTTTATTTTGTATGCCTTCACCACCCAAACATCTGAATCTTTCTCTTTCATACTATAATAATATTAGGTCTATTTTTTAAGGTTAAGATTACCTCAATGTTTACTAAAAATGTACACATTTTTCACATTGGATTCAATTTTAGAAACAAATGAATTAACTTTTGATCGTGATTCATACATTTTTCTAACCTATAAATGAAAAAACAGTCATTTTTGAGTAACAATTGGGTGAATTTTGGGTGTAAACATTTATAAATGGACTCCTAAATGTCTGAAATTTAAAAAAGTCACAGAGCATGCAAGCCCTAATTTGACAGGATCTGCTGGCCTATGTTAATTCTGGGAGACAGATAAGGGTGTTAAAATGTCTTTACTCTTACGTATTACTTACTTCTGGTCTCTATATATATATATATATTTTTTTTTGCTGCAGTCTGCAGCGCTAGAGGTTAATTACCCTCTAGTGCCAGGGATCACACATCTCAATGAATGCAGCCTGAGGCGGCCGTTTTCATTGAGAGTATCCCCGGGACTAGAGGTTAATTAACCTTTAGTGCCAGGGATTACACATCTTCTTAATGAATGCAGCTGAAGCGTCCTTATTTATTGAGAAGAGTGTGCGATCCCCAGCACTAGAGGTAAATTAACCTCTAGTGCCCCGGGGATCACAAACAGGAGGATTCCCTGCAAATCCTCCTGGTAAAATTTTCTAGATCTTCTGATGGTTTCGCGAAATCAGATTTGCCGAAATTTCTCTAAACCATCTGTAGTTCGAGGAAATTTTCGCGAGAATGCCTGAGGCATCATCCCTGATCATCACCCTTATCATCGCTCATCCCTACTGGTGGGTACAGACCAGAGACAGATACAATGTAACTAAGCCTAGAGAGCCTTTATCTGTGTCAGTTCACTTGAGAGTGATCAAGGAAAATGATAACATTATTAAATTTTATGTTATTTAAATATAGACCGTACAACCAGCCAACACCTATGTAGTGGGGACAAGCCTGGTTTAGATTTAGTTTAAGTATAATTTAGTCTTACTCCTGACAGGATAGTTTATTCATTAATGTGCAAAAAATCCAAAGGTATATGTCTTCATGCGTTGATTTAGAATCAGCAGTTCGTAGAATGACAAAGTAGATGTCCACAAGGTGAACATGTGAATGCAGAAAATGCCAGCAAAAATACCTTAAATTGTGCAAGTTTATTACTGACTGCTATGTTGCTAGGTTAAAGACCAAACAATATATTTACTGAGTACATGTATGATGTCCTTATTAACATGAGGCGATTTACGCATAGTGACATGAATAGAAAAGCTCCATATATGCCTTACTAGTAAGTAGTGTAGCAAGCTGTACAGTAGACAAGGATAGTTTTAATGCTTTTTTATGTATTTTATTTTTAATTTATGCAGAAATTCTGCTACCAATCAACAACAACTTGATGGGTGGGCAAACCATTAATCAAGCATATAGGTGTCACAATGTCTTAATAATTTAGGAGTCTATTTACTTATTCACTTGTACTCTATTCTATTGCTCAGTGGGATACCTTAGCAATTTGTTACAATATGAGGTCCTAAATGCTGGCAATAATTGTGTGTACAGATAACTACAAACACACTTCATTGTAAGAATGAGGTGCACTGAACAATCTGCACATTCTGACAACCATCTCCTGCCAATGACTGTTAAACAATCACTTGAATGACATCCAGCCAATGCATATGCAAGTACATAAGAGCGTGAACCAAATGTTTGAAAAAAATATGTCATATTTGATGTTGGTTATACCTGGAAAGAGAATGATGAACACTGTAAATACTTTGTTCAAAATTGACTATATGTAGGGATCAGAGATCATTAAAAGATGCATTTCATTGTTAAAATTGACTGATATAGCAAATATAACCTTGAATCTACTGAAATTAAATTGATGAGTCGATGCTTAGCATGACAAGACACCCCTGTGCATGGCTACCTTGATAATTGAAGACAAATATAATAAATTGTCAACAAATTACCTTTCCATGTTAAAAAAACACAAACATCCCTAGGAATATTAGGTAACCATGAATAATATTTCTGCAAAATGAAATGCCTTTGCCAGTATTTGGAGACAAAATGAATGCTTTTCTTTTGTATCTTGTACTAGAACCAATCTTCAAGGAATCCTGCTGAAGGGATGAAATAAAGTGCAAGTGAATAGGTTCCTTAATTATTAAAACATCACTGCGTCTCTGTATCTAAAATAAAGCAAACTGCTATTTACAGATATGTGTCCCCCAAGATTCAATCTTAATTCTAAGATTAATGTGCAATTACATCTGAAATTATTCATGAAGTCATACTGCAGTGTATTGCAACATGACCTTCTGTGTTCATAAGAATCATCTTAAGAGCAGAACACAGTTATTTGATTTTTGAGAACCAGAAATGATTTTAATAACCTTTATTTCAGGATTATTAAATAATGGAAAAACACAGCAGTTGATGGTAGCAATAGCTGAAGTCTATCTTCCCTACTGGGAAATGGATATGTGGAAACAGAAATATGCACCAAAGGAAATGCTTATAGTATAAATGTATTATCTTTGTTTAGATTAAATATATGATGTTTTGGGAAAATGTAGCTAAATAAAAGAGATGCACAAGTCCACTGTTGCAAGGCTAAGGTACTATATATTTTCAATCCTTATAACTAGTAGAATTACATATTGCCCGCTTACAGGCTCACTTCTCTATGCCCCCACCACCAAAATGTCACCTCCTTGGAGCATCTCCACTACCATTAAAAAAGTTTTTTTGTCAAGTATGGTGGCATTACAGGTATTATAAAGTTGGTAAACATTATATGTTCTGTTCAACATTAAATTAATTGTTTATTTATTTGTATAGGTTATTAATTTAGGGCTCATTTATACTTGTGGAGTTGGTTGTGGTAATGCTTGCAAAACATGTACATTAAAAAATGTTGCTGGGCTGGGTTGCCATTCATTGTTCACAGCACTCTAAATGCACCTTAGGAACACGGCACTATACAGCATTGCACAACCATGAATTATGTTTTAAAAATGGGCTACTGACCAGCACATTTCTTGAAAACAGAAGGTGTGCACTTAGTAAAATGCACCACATTGCTATAGCATGAATGAGGCATTTTATATTTATTTATTGTGTTAATTGTAATGGTAGTTCAATGATGCTTTTTCTGAAGGCAATAAACATGTTTTATTCATGCACTTTCTATTGCCACCAGAGTTGCAAGTTCATGATTTTAACAGCGTATTTAGCTTTTGGAGACTCCAAGTAGCCATAGTTAAAGGAAACTGCTTTTACTGATGTGGAATGTATCACTTACAGGGGGTTAGTCACAGCAAGACAGAAGGTGTGCACAGCTCCAGTCTGTGTAGAAGGTAGTGTTAGTTCAACAGTACTGTGAACTTATCTGGTCCCCAAGCACTGCAGCAATTGAGACACCACAATCTCCTATGATTTAAAGTACAAGCAAATATGCATCCAATTATCATGTATATATTTAATCATAGAATATATTAGAATTCACAAAAATCAACCCATCATTGGAAATTTAAACAGTTAAACTTTTCCCAAAAACGTTGAGGGATGTGTATTTATGAATTCAATATTAATATATTTGTTTGCTCAGTCCATTAAAATGTGCTTTAAATTTTACAACATTTGGTAAATATTAAAAAAAAGTTTTTAACTCAATATAAAGAAGCAACCATAATGGGACAAATATTGTTCCCCAGTTCTTATTTTACAATAACATGACACAGGACCCATTTACAGTGTTACAAATGCAGTACTCAACCCAGCAATTTTTTTAAGCTGGGTGGCAAGAAATTGTAGGCGGGTGGTGGCCCCTGCATTGTGAGCCAACTCTTCAGTAACCACCCAAAAACAGCCGGGTGGGTACTGGAAATTGCCGGGTGGTGCACCCAGCTAAAAGGGGCTGGGGAGAACACTGCAAATGTGACCTAAAGTGACATAAGAAGGCAGAATGCATCATTAAAAGCTCAACTTCTGGGTAATATATATTCAAATCTAGAAGTATATATATTAGAGATAAGTACTGTCGTTGCATGCACCACCAACACCTTTCATGAGCTGCTTTAGGAATTGGTTCAATTAAATAATATAAAATGTTTGTTGCTGCTGCTGCTGCTGATGATGATTAAAAAGAAATAACAGCCCCAAATATTAGGTTGAAACTTATACATTGGGCATACAAAATGAAACAAAAATGTAATCAATGAGTATACAAAAACAAATGCAAAAACAAATTTTGTGTCTTTACCCAAGTTTCCAAAAACCCTCCACCCAAAATATTGTCACCCAAATTTTTTTAAAGTTCACTGTAAAACTTACTACAACAAAAAAAAACATGACCTTTAAAGCATTTGCAAATAATAAAAACAAAACAGAGGGGTCTTTGGGCAACATTATATATTGTAAATACAATGCTTCTCAGAGATACAGTATAAATACTTCTTACAATTCTTACAATTGTAAGTGATCTTCAAAATGGCCATCCAAGATGGCACTATACAGTCAGCAACCAATCAGTCAAAATATTGATCCACAAAATCAGACTGTAACCTGGAGAACTGTGGTGAGCAAGTGTGTTGAAGATTTCTAGGGGTAGGAAAGTACCTTATGCACAACCTAATTTGGAGACACCATCTGTAATGGCTTTTGTTTTTTTGTTTGAAAGTCATACATACAAATAAACTTTATTTTCCAACCTTATACTTTTACTAAGCACATATAGTATTTGAAAATATACATAAGCATTTTAAATACTGTGATTTATTCCTTTAACAATATTCACTTGACCACTGGATCCCTTCTTTCCCAACTGGCATAGGCCTGACTTTATTTTACTCAAAACAATGTTAAAAAATTATTACCAACAATTGTTTTAACAGAAAAGATATCCTCTTAGTAATAACAGCTGCTGAGCAAGGTTCTACTGGATATAGGCCTATGGAAAATATAGTGTTGAGCGCTATCAAATGTTGTATGGTGGCAAAAAGCCACTGTCACTGCAACTGTGTAGGACTGGGAGGAAGGTTGTGTAACCATTATTTGATTACAGAACTAAAGATAAGCCATCCACTGACACATTGTTCAGTACGAGTAAAAAGCAATTTACCAAAATGACTACATGGATGTATCAGCACCCATGCCTAAGTATTTATGATAGGGACTGACATAAACACCAGGTATTTACTGATATTTGTACATAAATAAACATAGATAAACATAGATAAAGGTATTACTAAAAACTATGTGATCGATGAAGGAATGTATTTCCTTGAATGTTAACATTTCAAGGAAACATATACATTAGGTGTACTAGTATGAAGTTTTATGCTGCTTTTGCTCACAGAAAAACTAAAAATCAGGCACTTAGAGGTAATTACATATACAAGTTTTGGAAAGAAATGTGTGGCTTGTGAGTGATTACATTTAGACTTAGATTAGGGAGTACCTTGTAAACAGTAAAGCCTAGACCACTTTTGCACACAAATAATGACATTCTTTGACCACAGTGCACAAACCTACCCACGTTTTACATTATATAATTTACAGGGAGGCAACCATACACCTAATCCCCCAAAAAACACAGAGATATAGAGGGATAATACCCCCTTTTCACATATGCAAGGCAGAATAATTAATCATGGAAAGAAAACTGGGAAATAGGTTCAAAACAGACGCAAGGAAGTTAATGGTCATTAACTAGTTATGCACCAATGAATAAGGTGGCATGCTACCCAAGTACATGCCAAGAAATAAAAGGGCTATTTATAGTACTTAATGTTTAATATGCTATTTTCATTAAGTCATAGACACTGGCCTAAACATTGCCACAGGCAATTGCACAAGGCAAGAACTGTGCATACAAAGCATACATGATGTCCACATGTAAACTCATGACAGAAAAGAAATATCTTGATTCTAAAAATTTAGATAATGTATAAAGCATACTTAAATCCTCCACAATAAAAAACGGATTAGCAGGATTATCAGGTAAAAATAAAACAAATACAACCACCTCATTTAGGGACTTTTGTGTGATTAATGCAGAAAACTATTATACAAAAAACTACTCAAAACTTACATCTTTATTTATAACAAATAAGGGAACATCAAGTAGATTTGAAAAGTCAAAGTTGGACTGATAGAAAAAAAAACAAAATTTTGATGATATTTGATAAATACTATTCACATTTTGTACAATGATTTTTTTTCTACAAAAACTAGTGTGTATTACTATGAATTGAAGTTGAAAATGACATAATGCATAGAAATTAAATACATATTTTAATGATCTGACATTAGTAAATGTCAATCTGGTGTTTGTTACAGTACTCTGCACAGTATAAAGCTAGGTACACACGGCAAAAATTGTGGTTAGAAAACGAACGACTAAGGATTATGCACGATTATTTTGAACGTTCCTATTGTGGACAATTCTGTACATGCTGTAACAATACGATTGTTTAAATATAATCCACCAATAATGTACACACACTAGATACGATCGTTTGAACGATGCAGGAAGTGACATGTAAAGGGGAAAGTGTACTGCAGAACCATCCACGATCACTGAACGAACGTACACACAATAGATTGTGAACAATTGTCGCCCAATCAGATCTGCCTGGACGGTCATTCGTTTCCAGTGGCAATCCTCGTTCATCAGCGTCGTTGTGCACTTTTCTTGTTAACTATTATCATATGAACGGTCGTTACTAGTCGTTCGTTTCCAACAATAATTATTGCACATGTGTACGCAGCTTAAATGTAGTTTGCATTGTCCTATTATATAAGCATTTTAATTAGGAGTTGTTATCATTCATTTGTGCAGTAGCATTGTAACTTTATCTTTTATAGCATACTGGAAAGGCATTTTCAATTACAGCAGATTTATAAAGGCAAATATACTGTAAAACACTCAAACTGTGTTTTATGACCCATTTAATGGCAAATCATTTCTGCCTATGATTTAGATACATATTTCATTATATGAAGCTGGTTGTATTTGATGCAGTTCTACTCCAATCTTTTCAAATGGACCTTATTTTAAGAATATATTAACTTTTGCTGAAAATTAGCAATCTATGCATTTGTTAATTGATATCTACAAATCATGAATATACACATCCATCTGATAAATACATTAAAGTTGTAATTTAATTCACAAACTGTTAACTTTTGAATGTTCAGTTTTCAAAATGAATGATAGATATAAAGGTGAATCCAGTTTTACTATGAATGTGCTCTAATGTGCTCACAAATATAATTTTGCTAACACTTGATTGACATTCACTTTGCAAAATGAACAATCTGCAATATTTTAGTAAATCAACCAAGTTTGGCAGATGTTCTTTGTTTCCTCTCATCCTCCCAACAAATTTTCGAAAAGCAGGAGTGAAAAAATAGTACTGCACAGGTCGGAGACCAACAAATTTGACTGTGTCATCCTACTTGATGCATCAGAAATACATTCTGTAATCAGCGATAACATTGTATAAATGGGCCTTCAGTCATCTACAAAGCTCATTATAAGCAATTTTTTCCTATTCAAGTTGAATTTGATTTAATTCAAAGTATTTCAGCTATGACCATTCTCTTGCTCACTGCTCACATCAAACAAGCCATTAGCATACAAGTATATTAGCAAAGGGCCAATTGACCTTTAAAGAAAGTCTTGTCTGATTTGAGTTAATTTTGTTAGGCAAAATAAAATAACAAGAAATCACTGCATGCATTCATATCAGAAAAATGAAAATACTACAGCACTGTCACAGTACCTCTTAGTATTTGTTTCAGCTAATTTCCCAAGAACAGAGAAAAAAATCTTATAAAAACAGCAAAGCAGTGAACCAGCAAATTAAAAAAGGCTAAAATTAAATTAACTGCAGCACTGTTATGCATTATGCATATTACTTTTAAAAAATTAAACCTGGCATAGCAGAATAAATCTGGACATCCCTGAGGGTTTAGAAGAGAAACAAGGAAGCCTGTTAGTTTTAGACACATCATGGGAAAGATGATTCTATCCTATATTTCTTGTGACTCAGACATTTAGAGCAGCTGATCTTGCGTGTACTGTGATGATCTGCATGATGTGGGCGAGAGTATTCAGCAAGCTCCATGGACATTGATCAGATCTCTGTGTCATTAATATAACCCAGAATGTTTACAATGAATACAGTTGTATATATGAATCAAGTACTTTCCTGCATTCCTAAATGACTTAATTTGCAGATTGCTGCTAAGCCTTTTTTTAAACAAAAGAGTAAAATTGTATGCTTGCATTGTGGAATCATGTGAGTGGGCACATCGAGTGCAATCTTTTAACCCAGTTAAAAAATTCTTCCAATCATACAGTACAGTTTTACCATTCATTTTTCTTATCCAGAAAATAAATATAAATAAATAAATAAATATTTATGTGATCTACACCATAATGGCCCACTAAGGTACGAGGTGTACATGTCTTAAGGTAGATCGAAAACACACAAATGTTCTGCTGTTATTGAAAATAGGTCAGCATATATATATATATATATATATATATATATATATATATATAGCAAATAATCACAAAAATCTGCATTACAAGCAGCAGCATATGAAATAAATGTCATCTTTACTGCAATCATTGCACACTTTATGCAGCATTGTTCCAAGATAAGATGTGCATGTATAATAGCTATGTAACCATAAAAAAAGAAATATGCATAGACACTAAAACTTCAATTTCTTAGCAAACTGCACGTGCTACTAAATGTGTTGGATGTATTTTATAACAGTTATATGTTATATTTTGAAGGATCAAATTTCATGGTGCACATTTAATACAGAAGGCACATGATTTGGTTGTCTGTCTGAGAATGAACCTTAGTTGTAGACAATTTTTTTTAATCAAATCAAGTACCTTGCAAAAAGAAGTCATTATTAAAGGAAAGAAATTAGAAATACTCTACATTTGAAATAATCAAGAAAAAATGCTCATCAATGGCCTATTGAAAAAGGAAAACTGATATTATCAGCTTTCTGCTGGACATTGCACACATGAGTAAATCATAAAATGCAGACAATGGAATGGAAGCTGCAGGGTATATCCTATGGTTCCTATAATTTTCTGTTGAGGGCTGCCACGTTAAGCCAAGCTACTGACTTGCAAAGAAAAGCAACATAGTCAGCAGATTTCAGGCCTAAAATTTGCTATATACTTTGACCTTCATTTCAACAAAAAAGAATTGCTAGTAGCTTAGCCTTAACTAGTCAATTAAGTTAATTGTTAAAAAAAATCTGTTTTTTTATGTACAGATGCAATTGACATTATGTATTTATTAATATGATTATTATTATTGTTATCATTGTTATTATTGTAAAGCATTTTAATGCCTAAATCTTTTGAGGTTCTTAAAAATGTTAGAAGAAAAACAAAACCCTGCTCTCCTCTCGAGCTGTTGCTAAATAGTGTTTCAGTCTTTTAATCTTATGCTTGGGCAACAACTTGAACTACTTCAGCACTTCTGCTGTGAACTTTGACAATGAATTTCTCCAGTGCCCGCAGCTATAGACATCTATAGAGTGAGGGCTTGTTTTACAGCTCATTTACTACTTGTTAAGGATACATAAACATTTGTATGTCTGTAGGCTTGTCACAGGTTCACTATAAACTATTCATTTGGAATTTGATAATGAAGAAAGTAATTTGAGTCTTTAGAATCTTTACTGAACCCCAGTATTCCCAGCATGTTTCTGTCAAATAACCCCATCTATATTTTAAAACAATCTTTGTTACCTTCATTAGCCCATAAATCTTTTTAAGTGCCTATAGACATTGAATAGCAGTTGATCATAAAGACACAATTCAACTGGCTTGAAATACACCGAGAGATGTGGGATCTTTTTTCAATCATCTTGCTGTCATGGTAAATCTATGGGTACCCTCTCAGCCTTCGCGACAGTTTGCCTGTAATCACAAAATCATTGCCAATACAATACAATTGTTGCTGACATGTACATGTACATTAAAGTTGGGTCCCTTTTTTCTATCACATAAATTAACATTTAAAAATTGGTAATATGAACTTTTCATCATTCTTCAAAATATATGCAACCAAGTCTTTAAAACATTTATAGCTAAACTATGCAGTTTTTACCCCATATACATGCAAGTAACTGCAAGAATAGTTTGCATCTTTATTAGTAATCAGATTCGTGTTCTAATAAAGCATTGAACTTGTTTTTAATTGTTTCTAGATCTCCCAATTCACAGTATTTAAAAGGTTCAATAACACTGGTCAACAAACATTTTCTTGCCAAACAGATTAAAGTCATTTTAGGTTATGTTTGATGCACAAATTCCAAATATGGTATTGGTTGGGTAGATTGGTTCCAGTTTTTGAAATAATGACCTCATAGAAATCTAATGAAACATGAAAATAAAGCAAAATAAACTAGATATGTCTACGTTTACAAAATTTAATTTTTGAAATACTTATTGTCAATACATTCTATATTTAGTTTATTTACAGAACTAATCACAAAGAAGTCATTGAAAAACTACTATTTTATGATTTCCCTTTATGCTGATCATCAGGATAATCACGTTGAAGGCTCCAGCAGTGGTCTGCCATCATGTGTCTATAACATCTGCCCTGATACCTTTCTTCCATCACCTTTATATCTTGATGGAACCTCTCCTCTTGTTCCTCACTGAGAGCCAAGATTTTCTAAAAATCTTTGCAAATGATTATGAAGATAGTAAACCTTTATGCTCATAGTAGAACCCACATTTCTTAAGGATATGCGCAAGTTTTGTACCAGTTCTTCCTTATTTTGTGCTTTATGGTTACCCCAGAAATTCTTGACAACCATGACATAGCTGTGCCAAGCAGAAGCTTCAGTATCAGTCATGTAACTTGTAAAATTTGAATCATTTATCAGTTTCTGAATCTGGGGTCCATCAAAGATTCCTGCTTTTATTTTTCAGTACTCAATCCAGGGAAGAATCTAAAAATGTATTTGAAGCAATCACCGTCCTTGTTCAGAGCTCTAACAAATTGCTTCATTAATCCTAAGTTTATGTGTAGTGGAGGGAAAATGATTTCTTCTTTGTCATCCATTGGCTCGTTAATGATGTTCACTGCACTTTTTTTCATGTTTTCCCTTGGAGGCCATGTCAATTTTTCCAGTGATCCTGCTTTGCTCTACTATCTCACAAGCAGATGAAACATGGGTACTTTGTGTATCCACTTTGCTGTCCAAGTAGGATGTTCACCATTTTTAAATAAACACATATGGACCATTGGTGTTCATGATAGCAAAGCTTTTGTAAGACCAATTTGATATTTGCAAATCCTCTTTAAGTTTTATTGAGTGACCAATTGGAATTGATGCATAGCAGTTGCAATTATGCAGTAAAACATATTCAAACATCGAGTGGAACTGTCTATGAAATGCCGCCAGTCCTCTGCTCGGTATTCTGGTACTCACATATGGGCTAGTAGTCCAGGGATGTTACAACAGTACATGAAGTCTCCTTCACTGATATATGATAGGAGTGTCACCTCTCTTGTCCTTTAAACCGTTATTTTAACTTCTGATCACAGACAGCTCTTTTCTTTGAGCCTTGATGCTAAAAGTTCACATGCTTGTTTTGACAGACTTAGGTCAAGTATTAAATCATTGAGCACTTCTTGGGAGAACTACTGGTTTAATGAAACACTTTGTTCATATTCACTTCCACTGCTAACTCCTGGATTACACTCCAAACCCTGTATAACCTCCATGTCAGATACAGGAATATCAGGGAGTGTACTGAAACACTGGTATGGGAACATCAGCGCCATGCGACACAAGTCGTCTTGCTGATTTCAAATCAGGGTACTGCCACTTGTTTTTCTTGTAACGACTGAAACCTTTTACATTCACAGCACAATAATAACAATCATTATGAAGATTTTCGGCCTCTCCCCATAATATAGGTACACCAAATTTCTATCTTTTCAGTTTTCCATTTTTCCACTGATGTACACTCTATACAAGTTTTGTATACAATATGGGGAGCCCAATACTTATCTTGGTCCCCCAGTTTAATACCAAAATATGCAAGATATGCTTGTTTCACAAATTCTGTAATGTTTCTTTTCTGTTTTTGCTGAGAATATTCACCACAAATGTAGCAAAATGCATTAGGGTCATTTTAACAACTTCTTCTTGAAGAACTCATATTTCTGTACAAAAAGAAAATGTATGAATAAAAAGAAGGCAAATAAAAGTTTCATGAAAATAATGCTACATTTAAAATGCAAAACATTGGTGTAAATAAAGTTTGACGATTTTCCAGTGTCATTTAAGTTAGTTAGCGAAAAAATTGCTAATAAATTTGTTTGGCTGTTCTGCATGTATGCTAATTTATACTTAATACCTATAGCTTGTATAACTTGTATGGCTATTTGTATATGTTGGTACTTCAATTTATTTACCTCTACCACTAGCCTGCAGGGATTTAATAATGGAACTAGGATTGCTATGGAAACGTCAAGGATTATAGAGACAACTACTGATCCTCCAGGTTACCATGTCAACTTGGACTCTGGGTTGAACATACAAACATTCACTACAAAATTCAACATTTTAATGTTATTAGTTATGAAACAAAGTGACATTCATTCAGGTATCCATGGTTTTGGCTGCATTATCACACAGGTGATAACCTTTTCCATCCAAAAGACTCATTATTGAATATCACTTCTATTGTGATTATCTGTTGCATTTTTAGGGGACAACATATTAGCCCCAGCCATTGGCTTACTTTTTTGTGTATTCGTAAACGTATGTAAAAATGATTGTAATGTGCTAGCACTAGCATCTATGTTTATAGTAGACAATATGATGAATGCTAGCAGCAGTTTTTTGAGTTAAGAAGCTCGTGCAGACAGAATTTGTTTTCATTTAACTGTGGTTTACTTTAATGATGTATTAGTAAGCATGTACAACGTTGTTCAGAAATATCCTTGCCATGCACATTTTTTATTTATCTCCATAGAAGGTAGCTTTCCTCCAGTAGTAACTAAATGCAGCTACACAAATGTATTTACATAACTGAAAAAACAAAATCTATCAGTAAACTCCATTTTGATAAAAATATTGCAACATGTATTACAACTACACTAACCATTTCGAAACCTAATATTATGAATAATATTGTTTTCCATAAGCTGCAACGTTCTAAAACTGTAAATAAAATCAATATTGCAACATGTTATTAGTTTATGGAATACCCCAGAACTTCAATTTTCTGGAGTAGTAAGGCAGCATACAATAGGTTGTGGCTAGTTATCTACAATCATACACTGCAAGATTCTCTCAGAAAATTATATACAAAATTTTCTTTTCCAGCGGTAGAAGATCCAACCATAGAATATATTGATTGCGCTTATACTAGAAAGCGAGGCTGCTTCAGTGGACATTTATAGATAGCTAGTTGGTCTACGAGGGGGTGCTGAGAAGTTCCTGGCTCTGCCCAGAAAGAAGAGAGCCAGAGTTATGAAATAACACATTTATTCAACATATTACCCTCTGAGACTGATGCATTTGGTACAGCGTAGTTGCAGCTTTTCTAGACCGTTCAAATAAAAGTCCTTTGGTTGGGCTGCAAACCAGCTCTCAGCAGCATCTTTAACGTCAGAAATGTCCTCAAAACGTTCCCTCTTCAGGTGTTTCTTCAAAGTCGGGAACAGATAATAGTCTGAAGGGGCCAGGTCAGGTGAGTAGGGGGGATGGTGAACTGATTGGAAACCCAGGGTGTTTAATTTGGCAGGTACAAGGTTGGACATGTGCGCAGGTGCATTGTCCTGCAAAAAAGGATCCTTTTGGTCAACTTTCCACGGCGTTACAGCCCTGAGGTAGGTAGTCAAACAACAGAACACCATCTTCGTCCCAGAAAACGGATGCCATGATTTTTTGCCCGATTTCTGGGTTTGGAACTTCTTCAGCTACGAGGACCCGCAACATTCCTTTGACTGTTCCTTGGTTTCAGGATCAAAGATGTGGAGACAGGTTTCATCCTCAGTCACTAACATAGCCAAAAAGTCCTGTGCAGCTTCAAAATGAGCCAAAATGGCTTTGGATGCTTTAACTCGTTCCTTCTTCTGACCACTGTTCAAACATTTCGGCACCCACTTTGCTGAAAGCTTGTGCATGTCTAGGATAGTAGTGATAACAAACCCAACACGCTCCCATGAGATGTCAAGTACCTGGGCTATCTTTTTTGCGGATATTCGCTGGTCCTTAATAATCAGCTCATGGACAGCATCGCAGGTTGCTGGGTCAGTTGAGGTTTGGGGGCGACCACTGCGGGGCTCATCTTCAACGGTGAAATGCCTGGTCTTGAAACCAGATATCCAGGTTTTGACAGTGCTGTATGAAGGACATTTCTCCCCCAGTGTTTGTGACATCTCAATGTGAATGTTCTTTGCTGGCTTTCCCTGGAGAAACAAAAACTTCATGACGGCCCGTAACTCCAACGACGTGAAACTTGTGCTTGTGCCTCTGCCATCACAGCTTCTCACTAAAAGAAAAAACAGTTTTAGGAATCACAAAGACCTGATATTTGCACAGTTACATACTAAGATATTAGGCTGTCATATGCCCCCACACTCATTTTTCTATTTCATCTGGAAAGGGGCAAAGCCAGGAACTTCTCATCACCCCCTCTTATTATTAAAAACTTGAAAGGGGTGTATTAAAAAATACATTTGTTTTTGCTTTAGGCAAAGTAAATTTTTTAGCCATGCTCTACAGTACTGTTCCTTGTAATAGGAAATTGCCCTGAGTTGTTCATACAGGCTGTAAAAACTCAAAAAAAGGGTTCTACCACATTTATATGCATTCCTATGAATTTTAACAGGCTTTTAAAGCTTGCCCTCAAAACGCTAAGTAACTCTTAAAAATGCCTATGAGAAGTTTTGAAGTGTTTTGCTGCGATTTTACATAGAGTTTTATAAGAGTTTTAATTTTAACCCTGAGGAAAAAGTACAGGGGTAGATACTCATTGCCTGAAAGGGTTAAAAATATACGTAAAAAAACACTTTAATGTTAAAGTATTTTTATTATATGTATGTTCGTGCATGCACGTGGGTGCAGAACACCTGCCAAAGCTCTGCTAGGGCTGCCTGGTGTCCCCATACGAACACTCCATTCCTCCATTTCCTTCAGTTAACTCTAGCTAAGGGATTTAAAGGCTGCTTCCCAAAAGTTACTCCAAAGTTTGTGTTGATTCAAAAGCTGATTTTGAAACCCATTAAAGTCAATTGGAAAATTCTGGTTTATCTTCTGTCTGTGGAGTGATTTTTGCAATGAATTTTGAATAGATTTTGGATACAATGGATTTTGAATAGTAAGCTAATTAAAAAAAAAGCAAAAAGTGTACTACAATATCATTACAAACATGCATGACCAAAAAATTATTTTAAATGTATTTGTTGGTAGCAGTTCTATTTTAAAACAGGAATGTTTTATTTTATCAGGAAAACACATATACAGTACAAAAAAAATCCTACTTGCATATCATACTTGTTTCTGGATTTCTTTTAGGATAGCAAATTTTTAAATTACAGCTTGCATGCTTGGTTGTTTTAATTTTCAATTTGCATTGTTAATAATTCCAGATTATGCTGTGTTTTGTTCATGAATGAAAAAAAAGGAAAATGCAAAAACCAAAAAAAAAGTGCGAGAAAGAAAGAAAAAAAAGAGGCTTTTTTACTCATAAATGTACTGCATTATAACCACATAAAAAATGTGTAAACCATGAAGATTAGCAACATAATAATACAAACTAGCTAAATATTCTAGTTTATTGCTCAAGCTTTCATTGCAGATTAAACTCATATTTAATTATTTGGAACAAAACACAGAATACAAAAAAGCATTCACAACTAATTCATAATCACCACTTGGAAAAGCTTGGCATACAGTCCTTTCAAATAACTTTTTCTGAAATCCAGGAGAAAATGTACACCAAGACAAGTTTTATACAGATTCTACCTACTTGCCTTAATTTTGCTGTACTCTAGTAATAACATCTTAACTACGTTTCCTAGTCAAGGGTAACCCATGTACCTGTTGCACAGAGGTCACTCATCACAGTAAGTGACCAATAAAAAAAGTAAAGGCAGTCAGGACCAGACACTCAATTATGAAACCTTGTAAACTGAAATACCAGCAAGCCTTGTGAATTTGAAAAACCAATCAATCTGTGTGAAACCTGACTAGTGGTATGTGTTACCTACCATATCACAATTGATAAATTAAAAATATTGGTATACTAAACTTCTTCTAGACTTCTGTTTGCAATTAACTGCTTAGTAAATTTAGTAAAAAAATGTGAATATAGTACAGATTTAAAGCCTTTCAAAAATAAGTCCAATAAGATGTATTTGCATAGTTTGATGCCATTCCTCCCACTACTGTATATCAAAAGAGATGACATTCTAAAACTAAAAGAAATATTTCTCTAATCAGTGAAATAAGCTTTGTTGCTGGGTAGCGAAGGTTTGTCCTCATCTCTTAGAGGTCATGGTGCAAAGACCTTGTTTTCCTAGGGATTCCTATCATTTGGAATGCTTACAAAAACTTTTGTAGAGAAGGACTGCTGAATAGTACAAAATGTATTATTCAAAGTTAAGTAAGGCTATTGACACTTTGGCAAGTGGGTATGGCTTCACAGATGTTGCACTGAGAGGTTTTCAGTAAAAGTTCCCGAACAAGAAAAATGTGTATGTCCTAGTGCCACTATCAAAAAATCTGTGCCATGGAATGAAATAATGAAATAGGTGCTGGCTAAAAGATAAGGGGGCCTGAAACAAGTTATGATACAACCATCAAGAAGTTGGTACACCAAGAGAGTACAGTAAGACCAGTGAGGTAAAATGCCTCCCATAAAAAGCAATGAGATAGGTGAAGGTTCATATTGGTAAAGTATAGGGCTGAGTCTCAGACTCTCACTCTTGGAGAGTACTGCTGCATGTACCCAGGGCAATGGCTAATTGCACAGCCTGGAAGCCCCCCTTGGTGTCATGGAAGTGCTTGACTTCATGGCTTATCCTTTTGTTTAAACAAACATCTAGCTGGATCTGCTGTTAGGTAGGACTATTACTTTATATTATAATATTTACAATGACGTACAATAAACCATTTTTAGAGTTGTTATGTATATTTATTTAGGCTTTGATGGTTGTATTCACATTGTATATTTTGCAAAATAGTGTCTTTAGCTGTAATGCCCTAATTTGTGATGAATTCAACAGCAAAGTAAGAATAAAAATACAATTAATAAATGAAGAAAAATCAAATAATCTAGCCTTCTAGAAGCAGATTCTGCTGTCAGATTGGCTCTAAATATCTACTAGATGTGCTCAGTTTAGACTCACTCTAGACAAAAATAAGGCAGTTTGCATTTTTTTTAAATCAAAGTAAAATGTCCTTAAAATGCAAACACTTGCATCCATCTGGGTCTATCATTATATAAATATTTGTCCTTAGAGTACAATATTACTGACCTTGAACTGGCTTTACAACACCACATATTACATGTGTCTGTGTGTTGCAATCCTTTTTATTTTAAACTGTACCCCTAATACACTAAGGCAGTGCATTTTTGTTTCAGCATACTAGATTGCATGTTATTGTCCTACCATGTCTTAAGTTGTGCTGCATTGGGAAAAAAAGTACAGATTTATTTTTTATGCATGCTGGTGGAGTCCTTAATCCACAAGATCTTAATGCATGACATAATAGAGCTGGGCTTATATTTTACAGCCAATAGGAAAACATCTGTTTCTAACTGCCACCTCCAAAATGCATGTGGGTGACTAGGTATATTAAAGCTGAAAAAACAGGCAAACTAACTTCAGTAAGTAAAATCGACATTCCTTATCCATATATGTCAACAAACAGCCTCAGTACCTTTTAAGACTTCTACAACCAAGGGAGCACATTCTAAAAACATTTACAAAATTATAGAAATGACATTCTTGCCAGTTAGCCAATGCTCTCAAGCAAATTATAAAGCTGTTTGGTCTGATGAACACGCCCAGATGAACACACCAGGGTAACATATTTTCTTTTTACCACAATGTAATGTGTTGCAAAGGTTTTAGCACACTACTTTTTTTGTCTTTGGTATTTTCATATCTTTTTCAAAAATTGCTATTTTTTCCACTATGTTTATTATCAAATTTTCAGAAAAGTAGACTCTACTAACCACCCAAACAAATCTCAGTGTTTTTAAAAGAAAAAAAATTACAAGATTGATCCTTTTAGGCTTAGTCTACAAGGACTGTTTCCCCAACGTTTAACCTGGTTGTTTAAAAACACGTTTTTGAGCTTGCAGCTCCTTGCAGTGTTTTAAAATTAAAAACACAAAAAATGTGCAAAAATGTGTGTAAACTTGCTAAAATGCACAAACGCCTCTATTGATTATGCCCATCTCCTAGATTGTAAGCTCTTCAGGGCAGGGTCCTTTCCTCCTCCTGTGTCACTGTCTGTATCTGTCTGTCATTTGCAACCCATATTTAATGTACAGCGCTGCGTAATATGTTAGCCAAATATAAATCCTTTTTATTATTAATAATAATACAGGTAGTCTCCAGGTTACATACGAGATAGGGACTGTAGGTTTGTTCCTAATTCGAATTGGTATGTAAGTCAGTCATTGGTATGTTTTTAATGACTGAAACACTCCCTGGGATTTGTGACATACATATCCTAGGAGGCTCTGCGCTCCCATTCAGTCTTTACTGTCCGCGGCTGCAAAGACAAAATCCTTTCTAGTTAAAGTAAGAATTGTGGTGATAGGTCCGCTTTAATGGAGGAACCACGTGCATTTATGATGCTCAAACAACTGCCTTTTTGTGGGTGCCTACCACAGGTTACACAATAAAAGGCATTACCAATAGTTCATCTTTTTACTTTTGAGTATTATATTGAGAATCCCTTTCTAATTCAAACATGTTTTATTTCTAACAGTGTTTTAAGTATGTGATCTATATAAAACATTCACAATTTGTGAATCTCAAAAGATAATTATACAAAAAAGTCATAAAAATCTATTCTTTGTACTTTTGAATTCACATTTACAGATATGCAAGCTTAATGCCATAGTTATTTACAATTATAGGTATGTAAAATAATATTTGGCTTCTGTAAAGAATACATTTCTTTAAAAAAACATGGTTGCCAAAGCATTAGGTTTAAAATGTTTTCAATCAGATAATTTGGATAAAAATAATAATGCTTGAATAATATATGATGCTAGAATATCACAATATTGTTTAGGCAAAATGCTAATTGGATTCTTGAAATGTGCTCCGAAAAATCTGGTACACAATTTATTTTGATATAAATAAAAAATAATTAGCATAAAATATTGCAGAACACCTATTCCAGAAGAATGTAAATGCCTCTTATCAAAGGTTCATTATCATGCCTCCGAAAGCTTAAAGTATTTTACTGCCACAGAAAAGACAATAAAAACATAAGGGTTGTAATGATAAAGGCAAAATAGTTGTCAAATTACAGAACCAGAATTGACACTTAAGAGAGGCTACTCGAGAATATTTTAAATTAAAGGAAACAAAACTGGCACAACAAAAATATCAAAAGCTAGGGGACACAAAACACTGCTGAATGGTCTTTGGTATGATTAGCAACTAGTAAGGACTTTATGCATTATCTGTGTGTTCTATTGCTATTTATCATGAACTAAAAGGCTTAGCTCAAGTGAATCCCATGTGCAACAAAGATATTATTAGCCATTATTAATTCAGTTATTCTAGACTCCAAACATTGATAGTGTATATGTTTTTATTGGACAAATCTACTGTTTCAACTCCATCCTACATATAGTACATGTACTATCTGATTTTGCTACAACCACTGTCCAAATTAGCTTAAGTATAAAGTAAAAAAAAAAAAAGTTCAGTAGAAATTTATGTATAATCCACTGTTTCCTGAATTCAAAATCTTTGCTTATTCAAGGACCATATAAAGCCAACAAGGAAAATAATTCTGCCATGTAGTAATACAGTTTAGAAAAGATTGCCAGTCTAAAAGCCTAATCAATTTACTATATTTTTAGTTTAAACTAATTTTTCATACAACTTTTTAGGCCACATGAAGCAAAGCTTTAATAATGACTATGAGTATTTGCCAAATATTTTGTTTTGAGTATTCTTCTTCTTTGCATGTGTTGAGAAAAACTGACCAGTGAGCCTAAGCTTACCATCTCTTACCTCCCCTTGCAAAAACATATGTGTTAGTGGTCATGTTACCACAGCTTTGTAAGTTTGCTTCTATTCATTTTCAAACAAACACATTAATGCTTTCAGGCTTTATTTTTAATAAACGCTAACTAAGTGCTCAGCACAACATGTCTACATATTACACCCTGCCATAACATACTATTCACAATTATAACCCAACCAGTAGGGACACCTTGAGTTATCCTGTGTGAATTTGTTGAAAAGGTTTGTAAGCTGTCAGCACAGACAGTAATACTGCAAAATATGACACATAAAAAGGAATTATGGCACACAAAATACACATCAACTTGCATATACCAAAAATACGAAAATTAATTTCTCCATTTTGGTTTATTGGCCTATATGTTAGGGCTGTATACTGGTTATATGAGATTGATACTAGCATGGTACAAGGATTAGGATCCACTATATATTGCAGTTCCAATAAAATTTGCACACTACTATATGCATAAAAATCTCAAACTTCCTGTTCTGTCTGTTACGTTGTTATGTTGGTTGTAGTAAAGTGGTTGGGGGCGGGGGAAGGGTTACACAGTCCACATTGACCATTGCCAATGAAAAAATCAGGTTGCTATGCAACCAGCTAGCCGGTGATATCACTGTAAGTACCATAAATATCAACATAAAACACTTTTTTTTAGCTCTGTGTACATGAAGGAAAATGGCAGAGCTCAAGTCCAAATTCATAATAGCAATGTCACTGCCTTAAATGAGTCACAATGGCTCAGAATTGATATGATTGAGAAACAGTTGGGACAGTTGCAGGTGTCCTCAAAGAGCTGAGCTCAGTTATTTCAAAGCCATTATTTCTATTCTATTTTTAGGGACTTCTTAGTCACTGGCAAGGTACCGATGGATTGGCGTAAGACCAATGTGGTTCCTATCTTCAAAGATGGAGCAAAGTAACTACAGACCAGATTAACGTTCATAGTTGGAAAGGTCCTAGAGAGTATGATAAAGAGCCACATTGAGGAGTTTCTGCTAGAAAATAATAATATAAGTGACAAGAAGACATTCAAGAAAGACAGAAGTTGTCAAACAAATTTACACTCTTTTTATGGGGAAGTAATTAAACAGGTAGACAGGGGAGTAGCAGTTGATATAGTGTACTAAAGCATTTGACACTGTACCCCACAGACAGTTAATATGCAAGTTAGGGTCAATAGGTTTAGAAAAGTCAATTTGTAAATGGATAGAGAACTGGCCTTAACACCACATCCAGAGAGTTTTAATTATTGATTCATACTCTCAAGTCTAATGGTCTAAGGGTATTAGTGGTGTACCCTAGGGTTCAGTGTTGGGACCTTTACTGTTTAACATCTTTAAAAAATGATATAGAGTTTGGGATTAAAAGTACCATTTCTGTGTTTGCANATGACACCAAACTATGTAATGGAATTAAGTCCCTACAGGATGTCTATAATCTACAGGCCGACCTGTATGTACTGTTTGATTGGGCAGCCAAGTGGCAAATTACATTTAATATGGATAAATGTAAAATTATGCACTTGGGAGCTAACAACATGCATGCTTCATACTGTCTAGGGGGAATACATTTGGGGGAGTCAGAAATGGAAAAGGATCTGGGGGTTTTGGTAGATCATAGACTTAATAACAGCACGCAATGCCAAGCTGCAATATCCAAAGCTAGTAAAGTATTTTCTTGTAATAAAAGAGGAAAAGACTGCAGAGGTGGAGACATTATCCTGCCCCTGTACAAAGCATTGGTCAGACCACATCTGGAATATGCAGTCCAGTTTTGGGCACCAATTCACAAAAAGGACATTGTGGAATTGGAGAGAGATCAGAGAATGGCAACTAAATTAATAAAAGGAATGGAGGAGCTCAGCTATGAGGAGAGATTAGCTGAACTGAATCTATTCTCCCTTTAGAAGAGATGTTTAAGGGGGGATATGATCACCCTGTATAAATATATAAATGGTCCATATAGAGAACTCTCTTCACCATTATTCACTTTGAGATCATTACAAAGAACAAGAGGGCACTCCTTGCGTCTGGAGGAAAAGAAGTTTAAGCTCTGGATAAGGAAGGGATTCTTCACTGTAAGGTCTGTGAAAATGTGAAATCAGCTCCTGCAGGAAGTAATTTCAGCAACTACTATAGATTGCTTCAAGAAAAAGCTGGATGTTTTTCTAGAAGCACAGAATTTAATTGGGTATTAAGGCTTTAAAGTAAAAATAACAGTGACTGTTGATCCAGGGAACATCCAATTGCCTCATGGAATCAGGAATTAATTTTTTCCCCTGTTGAAGCAAATTGTACCAGGGTTTTTTTGCCTTCCTCTGGACCAACTATGTCTTATAGGATTTTATATTTGGGATATGTTTATTTCCTAGTGGTTGAACTTGACTGACATTTTTAACATAACCTACTATGTAACCATGTCTTCCCATATACTGATGGTTGTTAGTGCCAGAACACCAAAGAAGTTTGCAAACAGGATACATGCACGAAAACAGTGTGTCTCCTCTGCTACAAAAAGCCTTTCACCTAGTAAGTTTTTTTTTAAATATTCTGCTGAAAGATTTATTGCATGATTTTACTAAAATAATAAAAAGCAATGCTTTTTAATTTTTTTTTCTTTAGTTGCATGGATGGAATGATACCTTGTAACACTGACCTCTTGGCACTAAATGAATCTTGGGAGCGCACTGTTGAAAAATCACAATAACTGAATAGCATTAGTGCTGTTAGTAAACACATAAAATAAAATTACCGATGAAATAAGCCAGGAGAATAGCAAGAAGAACAGCTGCAGCGATGGCTGATAATGCAGCACATTTCCAGCTGCAATACTTGGACGGCTTCTTTAATTTGAAGGCATTTCTGGAGAAAGTGTTTCTGGGTAGCAGCCTTGGTGGAGGTGTGTATACTGTTCCCGATGTCAGCGGATATCCAGGAGAGGAGCTGCTGAATAAAGGAGTTGTTCCAGACGATGTCTTAAACAAGAAGTGCCTGAAAAGAACAGAGACAAAAAACCTGATTGACATTTATATTGTGCTCTCATGAGGCTGAAATAAGAGGTGGCAAGGGAAAGGCATAGAATGCCCAAGCAAACCTATGTCTGCGCATTGCCTAGGAATAATGTTCCACTGACCTGACTAAAGCAGATAAATACTCAAATCTAATCTAAAATTAATTAATAATTTCACCCCTAAATGCATGCATTAATGTATATTTATGATACATCTATTCAATGCTTATATGTCCATTGTGCATTTAATACTTGAGTTTTCACTCTTTTTCAATATTTTGTTATGTAATGCATGGGATAAACATCGAGATGATATTTACCTTGGCGCACTGTGTAAACAAATTGATGTGAATGCGTTGCTTTTCACTTTATTAGGGCTTGAAAATCACATGCAACTGCCAATTGTGTATGAAATTACTGTTGATTTTATCTTCCTTTAGATAGTAGATGCTGTTGATTTCCTCTACTGTTTTTTTCGATCACATCCTGTCTACATACACTTGCTTCAGAGTCAACTGCAGATTGGTCAGGGCTGATTTGTATAATGACAATAATGAACTGTGCCATGCAACAGCAAGCGCTAGCACAGTCCCTTATAGTTTCTAATAGAAGCATGTGCAACACAATAACAGTACAGGAAAGCAATTGGTAAAATAGCCAGAATGTTGTCACCAATAATTTTATTAATACCTAAGATTTAAAAAATTGAAAAATTACTTTCAAAACTACTTTAGCAGTGATTTAGTTTACAACTTGTGAAAAAAGCACAATACTACATGTTCTATTTCTTATTAAATCTGTAAACTGCAGTGTATATATATATATATATATATATATATGAACTACCCACACATTAATGAACAGTTACACTGCTGTAAAAGGAATGGAAATTAGAACTACATTTAAATAAACATTAAAACAAAACTGTTTAAAATTACATTCACTTTTATACTCAACAAATAATTGTTCACTTTCTTTAAACTGCTTTTAACTAGATACATATATTGAAGAAATATGGTCATTTTTTCTATTAGGAGCACAAAAATATGACAGAGTTTTTTACCCTGCCCATCATGCCCCATTCACCCACATATAATCAATTTTCCCCTTTCCAAATTTTCCAAAAATGATGTAACTCCTGTGCATTAGAACAGTTCCATTATCCCTGACCCACAGCTTCATTCTTGGCATATTTCAGATACCAGAAATGAAACAAAAGTGTGTTCTGCATTCTGCTATGTTGCATAAAAAATAAAAAAATAAAACTCAAATAAAAAAAAGAGACTTTCCACTTCTTTTGTCTAAATCTTGACTGCGGCAAAACATAGCTCTGTCAACTTGCCTACCCCCACCACCAAACTAACCCTTCCTTAATCTTTTCCCAAACTTTTCCACCAAAACTTATCCAATAAACATTTCCCACCACACTTTACCACTAAATTCCCCCCCACCCCCCTTTTGTTTAAACCCCCCATTTATACACATTAAATCACACAAACAATGCTTAAATGGCCCGCAGGCCTTTTGATAACCAATTATTAATAAATAACATATTATTAACGAATAAGAAATAGTACAACAAAATATTAAAAATAGAAATATATATATAAATAACCATTAGAAATATGTAAAATACTCAACTGAACAAATAAATATGTAATAATATAAAAAAGATACAAATCAACAATAACATTACAATACACTCTGAATTATTGTTTACTAGTTGCAGGACCTTGGAGGTCCACCACTTGTAAAACCTTGGGCTCTGCACCTTACAAACAATTGCTCCCAGCTGCCCATACACCCAGCTCGGAAACGCAATGACCTTACTTGTGCAGACCCCACCAACAAATTTACCAAACCGTCAAACCAAACCGGGGACTTCATACCTTAGATGGGTCCCCACAACATAATTATCAACAAAAAGCACACTCCCCCTGAGAACCTCAACCGCCAAAACATCATTTGACATTCCTAGCAACCAAAATGTAAAAAGGGGGAGGGAGGGTGGAAAAAATTTTCCCTTTCTGCTGTCTCTTGTGAAAAAGGATTCCGTTTTCTGTTTCCGTTTACTGACCTTTTTAACTCCTACTGACCCCTCCTATCATCCCCTCTCTACATCCCCCCTCCCACTCCCCTTCTCCCGCACATTCTTTCTCTAACAATTAACCCTCTGCTGTCTCCTCTCCTGTCTGCCCAGTCATGCCGGCCTTCCACTATACTCCCTCTCTCGTATGCTCCAGGCCTACCTGTCTAAAATGTCCATCATATCAGATTGTACCTTATAGTAGGCATCTCTGATATGCTTTTTTGTAAGTTTCACCATGGTGTCACAGGAATCTATTTTTTTTTTTTAAACAAGGACTGTGTATTGAAATAGCTATGTGACATCATAAAAAACTGCTTAATATAAAATGAACCCAAAACCATTACATCTGGCCATTTAAATACATTTATAATGAAAGAAATGGGGATGCCATAATTTCTGAACCTAGAAATAAAAATTAACCAAAAAAAGAGAACTATTGAGACTTGGATATTTGTTTTACATCAGTGGCTCAGAAACACTGATGTCAACAAACTAACATTTGAGAAGTTACCCATGTTTTTTTCCCATTACTTTTATTCCTACTCATGTTTACTAGTTTTTGTGTGCAAGTTAATGTTAAGTCTTTGCTATTTTGTGTAACTTAAAAACTGCTATCAAGATAAACATCCTACAAAGCATCAAGGTATATGCAATTTTTTCTAAATTGTACTTGTCAGCAGTAAAGACACATGTTGCATAACCTACAATTTACAGGTTAGCTGTCTACAGATGAGTATTTCTCTACCTATTTTATCTGATCCATCTTATTTTCTACTTATTTTATCTGATTTTTTTGTGTCACGGTTGCCTAAAGGAACTGAAATGCCTTTAGTGAAAAGCTTATGGTCCAGTGAACTTCAGGTACACATTTCTGAAACAGTCCAAATGCACTGAAATTATCCACCAATTTGTTATTCTTTAAATAGTGAAATGGGCAATATTTTATTCCCATCCTGCTATATTTTAAAGTTCTTACCTTACTGCTAATTGCACCCAGCCATATGCATATACATATTTATCAAGCTCCATATTTTGAATATAAATGAAAAACTTGATTTAGTATTTTAACAAGTGAGAGTTACATTTGCATTGGAATTAAATCTCCTGCTAATAAATGACATCTCATGAAAAAAATGCAATAACTTTAAGGCATTATGTGCTTAAAATGCAATATTATCTGTAAATAAGTGTGTGAACAGTAATGGTGTCTCATGATGCTTCAATGAATCTTTAAATTAACCTTTCCACACCAAACTGCAGTAGACAAATATAAACATCTTCATTCTAGTAGTGGGAGTTTATTGGTTCTTCTGAAGGACTAGCAGGTAAATAAAATCATACATAACAAGACTCTGGCAAAGGCAGATTTTATACTTTATTAGAACATAAATTACCTTCTAATGTGAACCCAAACTGAAATAGTTATTTCTCTAAATAGTTTTATCATAATATACATCTGTCCTAGGGAGGCCACATGGGACAAATAGCTAAAGCTTTATATGGTACCCTAATTATGGAGACTTGCTTGCAACTGAAAAAATGAAGCATACGTCAAACTAATACGTCCATATCGCTTGGAGAGGCTGGGTTTTATTCTCCTGTCAGGTTTTAGCTACTCTCCAGGACTCCATTAGAGAAATTTACTTATACTTCCCATTCTGTGGAAAACAGTTTCATCTGACGGAAGGTAAGATCCAAATATCCAAAACAGTAAACAGTGCATGTTCGGGCAAAATAAAATAGATCTTATGAAGTACTATTCCACACAAAATAGTTAATCATTATTTTGTAGGTTTTAAATTAAGAACTAAGATGGCTAAATACACACCTTGAGAAAACACAGAAAGTGTGCACATTCAGGACAGCTCTGAATCTTTGACATTAATACCATGACATGATTTTTCTGCATATGTTGCGTTTGCATATTTTGAAAAATGTGCAAAAACAAATTGAAAACAAAATGCTTTCAGCAGTATATTTACAAAATAAAAGGGCCAAATAAGAGAGCTTTATTGTTAAGAGTTTATCAACACTTTAAAGATATGCTTGTTTAATTGTGGCGACAGTGCTGATATACTGTTGCCGAAATCCCCCGTATTCTAGCCCCTTTTGCCTGAAATCCCCTGCTGGATTAAAAGCCAATGAAAATATCACAGCTCCATGATCACAATTCTGAAAAAAGTGATCAATGTTCTGAACCAAAACCACCATTAAACAACCTTCAGTGATGGGAATGAATGTAAGAAACCATGGCAATTGTAGTGTAGCTGTACCTTACAATAAAGTAATGTGTGAGATAAGCAACCTATTGTACTAGACTCAACTTTGGGCTTTGCTCAAAAAATGTATGATAGTTTTGCAGAATCCTAAAATTTCAATGTAGAATCACTGACAGCTGCACATTACGAGTAAGTACAAGTTTAGATCTAATTGGGTGAGAATTTACAACCCCTGTCAGGGTTGTTATGACTGTCTGTGTCCCCCACCAGGTTTTTGTCTTTCTTAGTTTTAGTGACCACTGTCATTGGAATGGAAAGCAATGGGAAAATCTACAACAAGAACAGACACAGAGGGAAAAACATTTATTGAGCACACTTGTTTCAATAATAATTGTCAAATGATTTATACTGCACTTTAGAGAGATTTCCTAAACAAAAACCTTAAAACCATGACCTAATTGCATCAAAATCTTTGATTAAAAAATATGAAAATAACTTTTGCAATTCCATTAACACACTAAAACCAATAAACAATTTTAAGAATTAGGTCAGTTTCCATATACATTAAGTTAATATTTGGTGCTTTTTATCCCATATCCTTCAAATAAACAAAAGCTAGTTTTAAAACGTGCGTTTTGGAAATGAACCACATTCTTATCCCCACTAGAACTGCTACATTTTCACTCTACTGGCTTAGACATGCCTCCCTCTGGAACAAACATACAATCACATAGGCCAAAGTTTACTTGAGTGCAGGATTAACAAGGTAATATTTTATTGCTCTGCTCTTCTGAGCCGTAATACAGCTGAAGTCTTGTACAAAACAATGAATTAGTTGGGCTTTGCACCATTTGAACCACTTAATTTCAATGAATTAATTGGAAGCACATTCAGCCTTGTAGCCTATTAAATAACTGGACAGCTGATAATAAGTTTAGCATAGAATTCTCCTGGAATACAGTGGACAAAACATGCACAAGATTATAGGTACACATTTGTTTCTTACAATGCCAAGTGATGCAGGTAGCCTTGTCACAAATGACTGCAGAATGATAATTTATTTCTAGTTAGTCCCAAATCTGTTCTCTGGGATTGAAATGTGTTAGGTTGAGGTGGTGTAGAAGTGTGAAAAATTCATATGTAATCACTCTTTAAAATGAAATATGATTAAAGCGGAATAATACCTGAAACTCAAAATGTCTTCAGATGATAGAGGTTGCAAAGAGAGACACACAAAGTTTATTTTGCCAAAACATTTTGTTCTTTCTCCTGGTGGCTTTTGTTTTTTTTCTTACACTGCATTGCGAATCCACTATATGGTGTAGAGTCAAGCTCTATTCCCAGAATAGGCAATGTACCTCTCATACAAGAAGTACATCATCAGTGGCTCCTCAATGGACAGAGAGGAGTGTGGTGGACCCAGAAGACTTAGCAGCAAATATGGTGGATTTGGGGAATGTAGGAGTTACATGATCCTGTAATCATTCAAGGAACTTAGAAAAAGGTAAGTGGAAATTATTTACAAAAAACGGGATTCAGTGTGCAGGAATTAGCACAGAAAAAAACGCATATCTTTGGTATTATAGCAATTTACTGATCATGTCATCCTGACTGGAATTCTACTTTAATGATAAGTTCTGAGAGCTTGTTTTGTCAAGTCTAGAACTGAACATTTGGAGAAACCCACTACAAACACTTCATGCAGTAGAGAGTTACTCATTCTCTATATGGAGAAAAATTCATTAGTATATAGTGTATACATAAGTGTCCCTGCTTACCGATTGTTCAGCTAATTTTTTTTTTCACTGTTTAAGAGACTCTGCTAACGAATATAAACTCGGCTAACAAATGTAAAAATAAAAAGGTCGGAACACCTCCTGTACTGGACAGAGGAGGAGGGTGAAGGAGGGTCAGTTTGCATAACTTGCAGAAAAAATCTTTTGCTAAACACAGCTGAGGTTGTGGGTGATCTGCTTTAGAGAGGTTAATAAATGTCTAGGCTCCATAAAGTTTTTTTTTTTGCTCTGTGATTAACTCACAGTGAGGATTTTATACAGTAACTGACACCATGGTGCCTACCGTATTTTTCAGCGTATAAGACGCTCCGGCGTATAAGACGCACCCAATTTTAAAGGAGGAAAATCTAGAAAAAAAAGATTCTGAAAGATTATTCCCCTTCTGATCACTCATGGTGTGCCGGCTTCTCCTTGCTCGGAGGAGGAGGAGACACGCGCTGCAGCCAGGAGGAGAGGAGAGAAGAAGTACGCAGCATCGCGGGATCGCGTGAGTATGATATTTTAATTATTTTTAAAAACTGTGTTCGCTGTATAAGACGCACCCACTTCTCCCCCCCAGTTTTGGGGAAGAAAAAGTGCGTCTTATACGCCGAAAAATACAGTAATAATATGTTAAAAATGTTCCAATTGGGAAGCTATTCATCCCAGCCTTTGGTGAGTTTATGACCTTTTATATTGTGCGTTTTACTATTTTTTTTATAAAACTTATCTTTAAATTAATGGCAGGATCCAGAACCAAATAAAGGAATTTCTATAGAAAGCTATGGAAAATCACTTTTCGGCTAACAAAGATTTCGGCTAACAAATGTGATTCCAGAACGAATTATCTTTGTTAGCTCGGGTATCACTATACTTCGATTATTTTCTTCAAAGGTGGTAGTATTGCTACTAGCAGGTTAGAAAAGCTTTGAGAAAAGCTTAGAAAAAGGGGCTAGTAGGCTTCTCAGGCTTACAGTTGTGGAATTTCAGGTTAGAAGATATGTGGAGTGCACCTTTTGAATCCTTGCTAACAACTGCATTGTACTGCATTCATCACTCCATGATGTTACTCCCTGAAAATGCTGGAGGGTGGTGAAGGCAACATGTGTTTTGCACAACTTGTCCAAGAAAAGGATGTATTTATGTATTAATGAAATGTGTGAACACTTGGAATCTGTGACATCGCCTTTTGTCTGTGGCAAAATTCAGGCTGCCTCCATCTATGACAATTTGCAGCATTTTTTACGTCCCCAGAAAGAGAAATGTCATGGTAATACAACTATATGTAGTTGTCACCAACCCAGTCATGTATCACAATCCCAAACACAATCTTGGATTCCCTATGTTATATATGTTTTTTTTTATTGTTTTTTTCTTGTTTTGTTTTTTTCATGTATAAGGTTTTGTCTACAATGTATCAGATTAGTGCCCTTAATCCTATTTTTGTTGTGACCTTGAACTATGTTGTTTTTCCCTCCAATATCTGTCCACTTTATGTTGTATGATGTGTCTGGCTGCTCAGAAAACAAAAATGTGTTTTGCCCTTTAGCATCTAGATTTTAAATGAAGCCCACTGACACATCCATCATACTTGCTCAAGGTAAGATTTTATTTATTTTCTTGTACAGACTGGCACAGTATCTGACTGTTAGGTTGGTTGTGGCCAGATCCTGGACAGTTCAGGAAAAGAAATGTATGTTGCCCTTTAGTATTTGACTGTTGCATGTTGTTCCTGGCTGTACAGGTAAAGAAATGTGTACCCACCTGTATGTTTTGTTATGTAAAAAGGTTTTTGCAAGAAAACATTTTTTATTTAAAACATGTTATTTTTGTTATCTTGAACAAGTTAGGGGTAACAAACATGAGGCAAAAAAATAACAGAATGATTCAAAGGGCAAAAGTGGTGGTTTTGAAAAAGCCCCCAACTGATAGGCTGTAATTATCCGGTATTTCTTTATTATTTTCAATATACACAGACCAAAGGCTGCAGCTGACAGGCAGCAAATGGCAGAAATGGCCAGACAATCACAATTTGGAATCAAATACAAATTTAAGACATTTATATATTTAAAAAATCCTGAGTGAAGAAAGAACTATGGCATTGACTCCCCTAATGTTGTCCCACAGTTTTCTGGTATGCAGTGGCCAGAACAGGGTCTGTGATGGGTGATAGTGTGGGCCAATAGGCATATGGCTGAACTGGAAGAGGTTGGAGGTAAGTTTCACATTCACCATCCTTTTTTAGGCATCAGAGTCTGTATATTTTGTCCACAATGGACAGGCATTCTTGTTTTATGGGATTTATAAGATGCCTGTGTTCGCTGAGCTGATGGCAGTAGATGGCGCAGAAGCTTTCCCTTCCTTCTCTGCAGTCATTTCTTCCTCTGACATTCTCACTTGTACTGTTGATAACATAACTAACTACTCCTAGACTGGGTCTACATGGACATTTTTTAAAAATGAATGTAAACATTCCTATTGCGTTTATATGCGTTTTATGCACTTTTATTAGCGTTTTAAAGTTTGCCTCTAAAATGCTGGAAAATGCCTATACCACAATTTCTTGCGTTTTTGTGCGTTTTCCCGTGTTATTATTGCGTTGTACTGCATTTTCAACTATTTGGCATATAAAGTGCTCACAAACGTGGGAAAACACAGGAAACCGCGGGAAAGCGTCCCATTGAAATCAATTGAAGCGTTTACAAGCGTTAACTCAACAACAACAACAACTCGCAACATTTAGGAAAAAATTTCATATTCGTGCTTCAAGGAAACGTTCTGGTGTAGATTCACCCATTGTAATGCATGAGGATTTCAAACATGGGCTTTAAAAGCCTGAGGTTAAACGCTGGGGAAACAGTCTGTGTAGACTAAGCCTTATAGTCCCCAAAAGGAGCAGTGCACTCTGTGGTCAGAGACAGTTAATTGAAGGAGCAATTCACTTTGAATTTAGAGGGAACCTGCCCTGACCATGTTAAACCCTCTGCTCTCATGTTTTCCCAGCCTGTTGCATAGGCCAATCTATTTTTTCTTCAGCAAGTATACTAACATATTGGGAAAGGGAAAAAGGAGAACAAATAGCAAGTCGGCTTTTATGAGGTTATTTCAGGGGAACCTGTAAAAGTGTCAGCCACATATAGAAAAAACCATATCAATTGACAAGGAAGGGGAAAAGTAGAGGAGGGAAAAGAGAGGCTTTTGAAGGCACTTATTATAACTGGTAAAAAATATACTTTATTTTCTAAATTTCTATATATACAGATAACAAAATCTAATCGGTTTCAATAGGAATACGATACATACAATATAGCTAAAAACAGCCGAATGTGGTCAACTCAAAAACCTTTTTGTTTATACACAGTTTAGTTAAATATTTATCAGGTCAGACAACAAATCCCCAACCTGATGCGTTTCACCTAAATTGGCCTAATTGGTATATATTTGGAAGCCATTTTCTTACCCTTATTACTATATTGTATGTTGTGCCTTTGATCACACATAACTTAAACTATGTAGGATGTCCATATGTACATTATGAAAACCCATTAAATGGTTTAGTCAACTGATAAATGTTCAAATTACCTAGCTATGGAACACACTACTAACATTACGTTCTTCTCCCTTTTCTAAACACTGTAGCTTGGGTCTAACTATCTCCGATATCCCCGATGAAGCTGATTTAGGCGAAACGCATTGGGGATGAGACTTGTTGTCTGACCTAATAAATATCTAAACTGTGTGTATAGAATAAACCAAATAAAATTGCAAAAGTGCAAAAAACAGCATGGAAATGTTACTGTCAGAAATTGCCTGTAATAAAAAATATAAACCCATTTTTTAATATTAGCGACATAACATGTGACCTAGCCCTGTGAATCTTAATACAAATTTGTAAAGAACATTTACATTTTAGGTTTTTTGTAGTTACCTGTATTAAAAACATAGGTACTATAGCTTTATTCTCTCTTTTGAAAACAAACATTATCTCAATGGGTTAACCTACTGTGAGATTCTAGCATAATTTTTATGACAATTCTGATGACAATGGAACACAGAACTAGGCCCAACCAGCTTCTGTCCTTTTGGTAATAATGCTGTTCCATTCAAGCCCCTGGGAAAACAGGAAGAACTGTCTGGTTGAGCCACACAGCCCTAATGAACTGTTTTTCTTCATCCCTAAGGCCAAATCAGAATAAATGTAATACATCCTAGAGCAAATGAGATGCAGAAATGTGCAGTTCTGTGCAAATAATTGTGCTGTCCAGGGCAGAAAAATCATGGATATAATGTGAGTTTAATAAGCGCTCTATCTATTTTATAGTTACATTATAACTGTTGTAAAAAAAAAGAACAGTTGAATTCAGTATCTTATATAGAAAGTACATGTTCACAACAATGACATTGGAGGTTTAATTGTTTACAAGGAGGGGTTAGATTTTGTTGTGTTGTATTTCAAATAAAATATTCACTTTTAAAGTAAAAGAAATAAAAAAATCTAATGGATAATGAAATCTAAAACAAAATGGCTGCCACGTTACAAGGGTTTTGTAGTAATGATGGAGTTGGCTGGTTTAGTGTTTGCCTTTCTTTTGCTGTTTAGCCTAAAAGTGTGTACCAGCTCCCCTCTAACCCATAATACACATTTTATACCCACACATCTGGGAAAACCAACATATGGATGAAGAAGTGTAGGGAAAACCACAAACTCCAGGTTCAGCCTTTCCTTCTTTCTGCTCACTCAACAACTGCTCACTCCTGCTCACTCAATTAAAAATAGTTGATGTAATAAATAGGGACTCTCCTTAAATATTGAACAGAATTACAGTGGCTATACGGCCTATCAGTCCAAGCACTGGAGCAATAGCTGTGATTAAGAGCAATTAGTATAAAATAAGTAAGTGATGATTATTCTGAATCTTCAGTACAATCTGTTTCAGAGGCACACATTGTTGGCCAGCACATATTTATTTTTTTCTGGGAACTCTTTTCTTTACCTCTTTTGTGCCTAGATATCATTGATGCCTAGATGACCAGATGACTAAATAATAAATTTAGAAGCATCACCATGCACAGATTTACTTGACAATCAATCTAAGTAAATTTAATAATGTAAGGACATAAGGACATAATATGTGTTATCTATGTTTTCGTGTATTTGCTTATTTGTTTTTAAAGTGGACTTTAACTCATTAAAATGGGTGACTTTTGCCATAATCAGCAAGTATGCATAGCATACTTGCAGAATATCCCAAGCTACTGTGACAGAGTGTCTCATGGCTTGGCTGGGAAGGTCTTAGACGGGGTGTATATAGCACCCAGGCTCAGGCATTTTGTTTATTAACCACCTAAGCGTTACACTGAGGTCTAGATTTCTGTACCAAAAGTGTTCCACTGTTTTTCATGAATTTTTTTTTTAAATTGTAGACCTGTAACTTACAGAAATATGTCCGAACAAGGGTCTAGTAGATATTATGAATATAAAAAATGTTTGACACACAAAAGGGAGATCGACGGACGACGATCGACGGAGGACGACGCTGGAACACGAACACGACGCTGGATGAGCACAGCGGGACCAGGTAAGTGGGGATTTTAATTTATGGAAAATCTCGGGGTTAACCAAAACAGCAACTTTTTTTAGCCCGTCGAAGGTCGGGCTTAACAGTCGGGAGGGTAAATGGCTCCAGGAATATGTGTGTTTGTCTGTCAGACAGTTAGGTTGTGTTCTAATGGTCCTGGAGTCGGCCAATGAAGAGTTGGGAGGGTTCCATGGCCACAAGTAAGTTTATTTTGTTAGAGTTATTGTTTATTTATCTATTTATTCTTTTTATCCATTATGATGTCAATGTTATTACAATGAGATAAATACTTACCTTGTTTTCTACCTGTATTATACAGTTATTGTACTTAAGATATAATGCAATTCCAATGTATTTTATTGTAAAGGTTTTGCAATTGTAATCCTGTTATTGTACATTTCTTACACTGACTGTAAATTTCTGTTTATTTATTTTAAGTCCCAAATATCCCCTGAGGAAGCCAGAAGGTGAAACACGTTGGGAAATAAGACACTCTGTATGAAAGTACCATACACTCAACATAGGGTACACTTTGTTGGTCAACCTTTTGTCTTCTTCAGTAGCTTCATTTTGTATAGTTGAAAAATCAGTGATGTTAATAACATGATGAGTAAACTAGTATAATTTTTTACCACAAAAAGCTGCTTCTTTCTCTTTTTCCTTTTTTATTATGTATACAAAGTACACTAAGTTGTGCATGCAGCTGAGATAAATATTAAGAGACAGGCAGGTAAGTTCATTTTATCGCCTGTGACTTCTGCAATTCATTTCTAATTTAGGTTTTGTTCTGCTTTACAGGCCTATACAAACTTAGCATGGGGACATTTGTAAAAGATTATGTGCAGGTTTGATATTAAACTCACATCGTTTTATAATGTATTGTTTTTGACAGGAAAATAAGTTTATATTCAGTTATTTCCATGTTATGCATTGGACAGCAGGTTACGTTATAGGCCAAAACAGTTTGTGTTTTTTTCCACACATAGCCTATAGTTTAAAGTACTCATCAGTACTGTCATAAGAGGAATACAGAACCTTACCACTGCTCACTTCCTTCTGACAAAGCTTGTTTACTAGCTGTCTGACCTCAATAGTCCTGAGTCACATACTATAAAAAGCACAAAGCAAGTGAATCTTGGAGAAAGTTGGTATTTATCATCTCTATACATGTGGTGACCTAAAAAGAATGAATGCCAGAGGTTCAGCATGGCAGCCAAACAACAAATATCCTTAGAAGTAGAGGTCAGCAATGGCAGTCTTTAAATCTCTCATGGCAAGTGCTTGCTATACTATTAGATATTATATCAAGAAATGCTTCTATAAATCGGTGAGGGATTAGAACCTTGTTGGGTTTTTTCTGATATCCCAGGCTCTCAGATTTCCCCTACTTACTACTGTAGTGATGACAGTTTCATCCACCAGGAGTTTGGGTAAAATCTGTAACAGGTACACAGAGCATAATAAAAAGCTGACAGATGGTATTTTTGTTATTAGGTTTTAATTTCTGTCTGTGTTGCTAATGCAATTTTTCTTTACTTCATCTCTTCTTCTTTCAATTACACAGGTCAACATGTCATTTTTATCAGATATCACTTTATGTGGGCTTTGTAGTATTTTTGATGCGGATTTCAAATCTGTGTTCAGTTTTTCCTTAGCACGTCTAGTTATTGTGATGCAGCTAATTATATATTGTGTGAAATTCGTTATAAATAGTTTTACCACAGTTTTCTTTTTTTAAGGTTAGAGACTGCACTAACTGCAATTGATTTCATTTGTCATCATGCCTAGAAAATGACTTAATGATCCAGACAAATTCTGTTACTTGTGTGGTTCATTCACGACGAAAGCACAACGTTGCCAAATTACCACAGAACTTAAACTTAAGGATATACAAATTATTAAAGATATACAAATTATACTTGGGCTGTCCACTTGGTGACTAGGATAAATCTTGGGCACATCTGTACCCGTTGTTCCAACGGACTGCGTGACTGGCTAAATTGGTGTAAAGCAGCAATGACATTTGCAATCCAGATGGTGTGGAGAGAACTGCAAGACCATTTAATTGCCTGCTATTTTTGCCACATCAACAAAAGTGGATTCTCAGGTAAAACTAAGCACAAAATTGTATATCCCATCCTCGATTCTGCAATTAGGCCTTTTCCCCATGATGATTCATTACCAGTTCCAGTACCGCCACATGATGGACTTTCTTCTGTAGAAGGTGATGAGGAATGCGCTGGAGTTGCAGCCAGTTACAACCCTGAATCATCTGATCCTGACTACTGGGCTGATGAAGATTCAGAACCAGAGACCTTTACACAAGCAGAGCTGAATGATCTTGTTTGTGATCTAAATCTCTACAAAGAGAAAGCAGAACTTCTTGCTTCAAGGCTTAAACAGAAGCACTTGCTGGCAAAGGGTATAACTTTAACTCACTACAGAAAACAAAATCATAACTTGACAACGTTCTTCACTAGTGATGGCTCACTGTGCTACTGTCATGATATAAATGCACTCTTTAACAGTTTGTCACAAGAGCATGTTCCATCTGAATGGCGTATCTTCATTGATTCCTCTAAATGGGCTGTCGCATGTCATTAAAATTAAATTTCTTGTACTCACATCTAGAATTCTTCCCGGAAAATCTTGGTATGGTGAGTGACAAACAGGGAGAACATTTTCACCAGGACATTTAGTTAATGGAGCACCGCTACCAAGGTTTCTGGAATGAAATTATGATGGCTGACTACTGCTGGATGCTGTATCGCGACAATCCAGACAACGAGTACACAAGAAAATCATACTAGAAGCATTTCTAAAGAAACAATGGTACCTGACTGACACTGTTCAGTAGATCTATACCACAGTGTGCCTTATTTTACTTCACACTGAAGATGGATTGACATTCACTTCAATTGTGCTTACGTTTTAGTACAAAATACATGCACGTACAATGTTAACTATAATAGTACTCATAACTCAGGAACTGTACCTGTTAGGGAAAAAATCTAAAATCTGCTTGAAAAACTGATTTAGAAAAGTTTGTTGTGGTTTCTAATTTTTTGTTGACCTGTGTTATTTTTATTAGGTGTTTTATTGTTTTAAAAGGAGCTATAAAAAAAATAACACAATAGGTGCAGTACTGTAATACTAGGTGCAATACTGTAAAGTGGGATGGCAACCCTGTGTACAGAACATGGGGAATGGCTACGGAAGGCAGGGGCCAATAATGAGGCCAAGTTCATGTTGAATTGCATTTGAATTTTGTACTTCATGTCTTCTTGACATGAGTTATTTAAAAACCCAAAGACGTTCCTCTAATTTTTTATACTTATTCAACCTATGCCATATCCCTTACTGGCAACAGCACATTACAGCAGCGATTTGAATACAATGAAATCGGTGATGGGTAGCTAAAGCATGGTATAGTTACCTTCCTATTAGCTTGGACAGTGGTGCACACATAGCTCTAAAATTCTGAAAACCATTATGGATAATTGTTGCTAAGAAACCTATTTAAATTAATAAAGCTTTTTTTATCCTAGTCAGTGATCTTTATAAACGTATTCAAGAACCGACCCCTTGACCTATCTGTCCAATCGAGGAACTTAATGTGGAAACAGAAGTGAACTACCTACATGTGCTGATATTAAAGCACAACTGTGTATTATACATCTTAAATTTTGAAAACTTTTTTTAGGCTAATATGTTTCTGAGGAAGCAGACTATGTTCCGTGAAACTCGTTGAACTGTTATAAGCCTATTTGAAACAACCACAGATTAATTATTGGAGAATGTAAATGTGTTTATATTTTTTTGTTTAATAAACATTTGTAATAATAAAAGATACATATTGGATTGTGACTGAATATATGCCTGTAAAGACCCAAGGTTATTGACCCTGTTATGTAAAAAAATGCTTCTTGACATGAAATGAGATCCTGTTGCCAGACTATTTATTTCAACAATGATATTCCCTTCCAATTATTTGTTTAATATGTAACATACAGTCATGGCTAAAATATTGGCACCCTTGCATCAGAAAATGCACCACTTCTCCCAGACAACTCTTGCTAATACAAATGCTTTGGTATTGTCATGTTTATTTCTTTTGTTGGCACTGGAAGAACACAAAAAAGCAGAGAAAAAAAGTAATGAAACGTGACACAAAACGTCAAAAATGGCCTGGACAAAATTATTGGCACCCCCAACTTAATAACTGATTAACTGATGTTAATCACTTTCTGTAACAATCAATAAGTCTTTTATATCTCTCTACTAGAATTTTGGACCACTCTTCCTTTTTCAGCTGATTCACTTAGAGTAAGAGAGGTTTATAGCATGACAGGAATGAGAGGGAAAAAGAACAAAGCAACAAGCAGTACTTTATTAGTCTTTAAATGTTACCTTCAATTTTTTTTTTACTTGCTGGCTGGCTAGGTCTCCCTCTTAGATAAAGTAAGTAAGGGCAAATCTGTTAATGAAGTTCCAGACAGGAGTAAAAACCCCCACGAGTTCTAAAAGTTCTATTTTAATTCATAACTGAAAACAAAAGTTTCAGATGTTCATAAACCTAAAATAACTGTTTACAGTGTCCAGGCACTGAACATCGTTGACAAGCAACTTATCTATAATTTTCCACTTCTGGTTACCTGGGTATCATAGCATGAATTTAAAAAGAAAGAAGTCACCTCACCATTCTAATCTAACTTAAAGAAGCATGTTCTTGTTTTATGTGATAAATTTACTTTTTTGTTGCTTTCATTGATCAGATTGCGGCTTCTAATGAGGAGCTACAAAAGTACTGAATGTAAAAAAAAAAGATATGAAAAGGTTATACTGACTGTTAATTTGATTCTGCTTTTGTATTTTAATCATATTTGTCAATAGCTTCAGCGTTTAATGATGATGCAGTTATTCTTTAGCACAAAAGGCTCTGTGGAACCTTACATCTTTAATTCCCTGCTGCTTTCTGTAAGGAAAGGGCACTGACTTCACAATGTTAACGCTCTGCAGGTAATATCACAAAAGCCAGACTGAGCTAACCTCAAATTAAGGTAACTGACCCCATATTTTTCAAATTATAAAGATAACATCAAAGAGCTGTAAAATGTTATTATTTAAGGTTGAATAGCATTATCTTAACATTTATTTTGTAAGTACATATTGTTTATTAAAATTTGTAACATGTTTTAGCATAAAACATTAGAACTGTGTCTTTTTTGCTTATTAAATATATAATATATTTGCTTATTATTTGGATATTTTTACTTAAAAAAATGTAGTGGTTTAAAAATGCAAAAAGCCTTTGAGGCTGTGATTTTTACAGCAAGATTCTTATGATGATCACCAGATATTACTAATGAAAGTCACAGATTTAAACATTTTTAAAACAACTTTGAAATAATTTTTTTAAGTTAAAGTTTTAAATTGGGAAGTGCTGGGACAAAGTTGGATTATAAAACGGCACAGGACCCAATCGAGGGGTCTACGGAATTAAAGGTAAGTAGGTTTTTTTGTGTTTAGTTCTGCTTTAATTTACTTGAAGAAAATGCTGAATGACACTTCCTCCAGTACCATTTTTGTAACCATGCTCCAGAGAACCATGCAATCTGTATGCTAATCTGAGCAATTCAAAAATTATATAATATATATACATACATTTTTTTCAGTGAATATTATAAACTTCTTAGGTAAATCTGTTCACTGTATATTAAATATATAGATTTGTAACCTAATAGACCAAATCAAATCATGCTGTTGTACCATGTATTTCATTTAAATAATATATTGTTAATTCTGTGATTGGGAAATTCAACTTGACAGCTTCCTCTTGCAGTTAGATAGCAAAAAGCCTTTGAGTTAGATAGGAAATAGCCTTTGTATGATGCAATTTGGTAACAAATAGTTTTATTCTGGAGGCCAAGCAGGCTTGAATAATCACAGAATACCTCTATACCACATTACTGGAAATAAACAAAATATTGTGAGCCTTCATCTGTCAACAATTGTAACAATACCTATATAATGAGAATAAGTTAGCTAAATTTGTTCTGTAAAATATTACCTTGAATACACTATTGTTTAGGGATAAGTGTTGTCCTAACTGCTGCCAGATAAATATAAAAATCTGAATTAACAGTTTTGGAATGTCAATTAAAAATGTTGTTGGGACAAATGACTTGTTTGTTTGGCACAATGTTCTTTATGCGATGCAATCAACTTTAGTACATTCATATTTATCCCATTTACTGAGGAATTTCAGATGTCAAGGCAGACAGAAGTTGACTCATTTAACCAAATGTCATATAAATAACACACAGCTTGAACTCTGTTAGAATCCCAACAAATTCACGCATGTCATGACATTATATATTTTATTTTAAATAAATTATAACACATACTTTATGCCAGCCATCTAAATAGTGTAAACCTTTCTTTATACCCAACTTCTGCTTTAGGCTAACAAACATTTCCTAGATGACTATAACTAAGAAAGTGCAAAAGATATCTGTGGCATTAGTGTTCCTTTGTGCTGTTTACATTTAGGTTGATAGAAATTTACTAGTGTCATAAGCCATTGACATAAAAGTACGGGATTTCTATGCAGCAGTGCCTGTTAAACATGATATTTTAGTTCATTTTAAGCCTATGGGGGAGGTTGATATAATCTGTTCCTATTTACAATTCAGAGAAGTCAAGGGAGGGTGGCTTAGAAGCTTAGAAGACTAACTGAGTATTATGCCTCACAAATTAAAGTATACTTTGCTGTAGCAATTTTCTGGATCACCCAGGTTCATCCATGATAGTCTATCCTCTCCAGTCTTGGAGAGCTATAATAAATCTGTCCCGTCTTCAATAATTGCCAATGTTTTTCAAAGATTGCTGGTGTATAAATACAAATCTATTTGATAAAACAAAATAGTTTAAAGACCATATTTAGGAAGTAGTAATCCATGGCCCTCATTTATTAAAGCTCTCCAAGGCTGGAGAGGATTTCATCAGTGAAGCTGAGTCATCCAGCAGAGCTGGAATGGATTTCTTCATTTGTCATTTGCTAGCAAATGTTTTCAATCCTGGACCAAATCCATTCCATGTTTGCTGGATTACCCCGCTTCACTGATGAAAGTGTATCCTCTCCAAGCTTGGAGAGCTTTAATAAATAAGGCCCAATGAATCATGCTCTGAATGAATTTACTGAATGGATTTTCTGTTGACAAGTACTGTTCCTGTTAGTGGTGGTCTGGTAGTTCCAATCTGAGATGTTTCAGCCTTGGAATATCAAGATCTCCAAAGATTACCATTTAATTCAATTTCCTCTTTCATAAATAGGTCTCTGAGATTCTTAACAAAGAATCACAGACTGGACTGATAGATTTATAAATGATCAAATATTTTAAACAAACAGTATTAACTCTAGATGTTGACTTAACATAAAATGACAAAAAAAAAAAAAACCCGTGGAAACACAGTGGAACTCAGATTTCGTATATTAGTGCTGACTCCTAACATATCCCCATATCCTGGGGCTATCTTTTCTGATTGCACCCCTTCACATTGTGCTGTCATATGAATGTCTAAAAATCAGTATTCAATGTTGTACTATGTCAGTGTATTTTCATGGAACAATGAAAGTGAAACTTTACTTTTACCAAACATAAAATACATTTAAGAGCCAGCCTTTTTTTTTAAATAATCTTCTATGGGATTATCCTAAAAATGTAAACTATTTCATTTGGTTTATTATTGGCAAGTCTAAGCGGTAAATACAGTGTATTGTCATTGCTAAAGGTCAGTAGTTACATTTACATTCATTAAAGGGACAATTTAATACAGTAATTTAAAATTGGTGCATTATAAATGTTGGCAGATGGTATTATGATATATGCAATATTTCTTGCAACACCTTTCATTGACAGTGCCTTAATCACCTCCTAGCGTAGATGGAAATAATACAAATCGTTATATTCTGACACTGATAAATGACAAATCTTCCTCCCAATTTATGAATTGCAGTGTATATTTTTTTATTGATGTACAATGTCATATCAAGACATTGCTGAAAAAGTATAAAGTAATGTAAAACATCCAGTGTCTGACTTCTAAGTCTAATTATACCAAAAAATGTTACATGCAATTTAGGTTTTCATGCCATATGTCCATGTAGTGACCCAGTAATAACCTGGTCATAGCACTTCTTATGTTCAGACCTGCTTCTGAAAAATGTGGCTGTAAAATGCACAGCTAGGCTTCCAGTATTGTTTTCAGGCAAAATAAAATTGCATTTGCAAAAGCCTGTACAGGCTCATATAGGCGTTTGCAAGACTATGGAGATGTTTGGATGCCCAAACGACCCTAGAAGCTACATGGAGCTTCTGAACAAATGCTTGTAAGCCTGTGATAGTCTGCACAAAAAAACAGACTCCTTCATTTTCATTCAAACTTTTTTCACAAGGCTTTTGTAAGTGCTTGCAGGCTGTAAAAATGCATACAAAAGCCTGAAAAAATTGAGGTCTGACAATGCCCTTAATGTTATAGCTGTTGAGTTGTTTAAACTACCTGAAAATTTTTAAATCTTTTAATATATGAAATTGTTTTTTTTTTTCTCATGGGCAGGTGTCATCAGTGTTAAACTTGTCCTTAAATAATTTACACTGTAACAAATATAGCCTTGTAAGTGTTTTTGTTATGGGAAGCAAACATTTTCTCTCAAATGTTTTAAATTGATTATGCATCCATAGTCTGTTTTATGCCTGAGGCCCAAGCTCTAGACATCTGATGGGTCTTCAAGTAATTGGACGAACACTCTCTTTTCAATTGTGAATACGTTAACAGAAAGAAATAAAGTTAAACTATAATATTGTTTTCATGTCTTTGAAATAGTGAATGACCTTGATTTGCATTTATACCTTATTGAGTTTCTCCTATACAAGAGTAATACTATGAACTCAGACAATGTATGACCCTTGTAAGCCCTGCAGATATGTATTTTCATGAATTTTCATGTATTCAGTCTTGATTGACAGTCACAGAGTGATCTGTTAAATTAAGTGCGACAATGCTTACAGAAGTTTTTTGCGATTCTGCTTCTCTAACCTCTGCCCACTAACAGGTGATGCTTTGTAATATCACAACTAAAACTCAAGTACCTCATCTGAAGGAGTTGCCTTTGCAAATCTCATTCTATCTGCAAGTTTTACATTTACAGGGCTGGACAAATCCCAGGAGCCAGGCAGCTCAATGCCTAAACCAATTACAGTTCGCACCTTTTTGGTATCTATTCTATTATTTTCGATGGAGGCACATGTCCCCTGGTTGATACCTTTTTTTGAATGTCCCTTGAATTTTCTGATCCTTTATTATGTAGATCTTTGCTTTGTTTCCAGATTTTTTTTTGTCCTAGGGTAGCTAATAACAAAAACCCTTCAGGCATAATATCTCACAAAAGAAGAACACTGTTTCTATCATTTTATTCACCTCAAGTTATCAAGTTATTAATTTTTATTGACTGAGTTACAAATGTTTATTATGTATAGATAGTTCCATATATGTCTAATATGTTATATGTATATTTGTTCATGTATTTGATCTGATTTGAAAAACAACCTATTTCTTGATAGTAATCATTTTAGGCAGAAAGAGGATTGCTACAGACTATTAGTGTACTTTAAAAGGGTTAATATTAGGAAGTAAGTTGTACATCAGAATATGTACCTCTCTAACACATGAACTAAGGCTACCAATAAATAGATGGAGTCACATTTTTGAAAGAACAATGAATGGAGATACTTCTCCCTGTCTGGTAAAGACCCTACATCAGCCATTTTTTATAGGACAAATAGAAGCTACTTACATAACACCACTTATATTACTTTCTATTAGGCTGGGTAGTAGTGATCCTCTAACAAATTGGTAAGTCTTTGTGCCTGATAATGAGTTTTTTTTTCATTTTTATAGAATAGTTGTTGCTCATGTGGGGTCCCCTTACAGCCTTATCTACAATAGTTTTACTGGAGTATAAGATTGGGGAAAGATTTACTTAAGCTGCGTACACACTTGCAATTTTTGTCGTTGGAAAGGATCTTTCACGATCCTTTCCAACGACAAGGGACTGCAAGATGCATGAACGGTGCTGTACATACAGCACCGTTCATGCTCTATGAAGAGGGGAGGGGGGAGAGCGACGGAGCGGCACCCTGCTGCGCGCTCTCCCCTTCCCTTTCATTACGATCAGCTGTCGTCCATCGTCCGTGGATCCGGCAGGTCGGTCGTCCGGACGATGGACGACACCGACTGTACACACGGAAGATTTTCGCCCGATAATTGGCCGATGCCGATTATCGGGCGATAAAAATCTGCCGTGTGTACGTAGCTTAACCCTTTGTAGCCAGCTTCACCCAATTTAAACTAAACCTGACCTCAAATATTTATGATAACAAAATAACAAAATTGTTACAGCGTAAACACTTTGTGATGCCTGGAAGTACCTTGTTAGTATTTAAATGAATATCTGTCTCTCTGTAGATTCTCCTTGGCACTTGGGCCCTTGCTGTATTTGGGGCTTTATTATTTACCCAAGTCATTCAACTTGTCATTCAACTGGCAACTTCCAAAGCTTGTTTTGCCTACTCATATAGCATGTGAAAGTTAAATGACTGGGACAAGACTTAAGCTTGAGATAGTAAGGAGCTGAAAGTCAATGTACAGCACAAGCCTAGGGTCTAAGGGAATCCTCAGGGACAAAGGGATCATTCTAAGGACTAACAAGCATGGCAAGCACTACAAAGTATTTGTACTTAATCAATGTTGTTAATTCACAAACTGCTAACTGTTCATACAGTATATAGCTTAAATGATTGTCAATTGTGTAACTTTTTTATTAGCAAAAAAATGACATGAAGTAATAACAGAAAGAGTTTCTGGTTTATCTATTTTTTTCTTTTTATTGCCACTTGATGCTGTATATAATTATATTTAACCTAACCCTAAAATTAAAACATCAAGAAGCATTATCAGCATTATCAGCAAAATAATCAGGGGGCATTTTTCCTACAAAACTCTTTTTACATAAAATAAAGTAAAATATGAAATTGATTTTTCTTTAAATGTTAAACATGCTATTAAGGTCTAAGACGGAAGTATAGCAACCAGAAAAAAACTATGGATTTCTACACAAAAGCTACCAAGTGTCCTTCAGGTGCAGATCTTTATGCAAGTGTTAAAGGTAGACTGTCATGAATATAGCCTTAAGTACCAGAAAGGCTTGTCACTGCCATCTTGCATCTCTTGACAAAGATGCACTTGGATGCGCAGAAGCACAATAATTGAAAGCTGCCTGACAGAAAGGTAACATGTTAGACTAAAAGGAGGGTGCCAGCCTTCAGGCTTGTTCTGTCACAGCTTTAAATAGAATTGAAAGGAGATATGCAGGCTGAACCAAAATAAATAAATAACAATGTAATACAAAGTGTAGACTGCAAGGAACAAAACAGTTTAGTCCAATAAATAAAGATAATTTTTTTATAAACGGACTTAGCAATATGGTGTGTGTGCAATTTAGTGTATAGACAATTTACATAATTAAAAAAAGCAATATGATAATGGGAAGTTAGTCTATATAAGTCTGTCTTTATTCAGCTCTCCTTTCAGCAGACCTGATTGTGAGGACAAAGATAAAATACAGAATAGAAAACAAAGTAAAAGCTGAAAAATGTACACTGTATAAATTGCATACATCCAAACAAAATGTAGAAAAAAAACTGTACTTTAAAGGCATATCAAATAAAAGCTTGCCTAACATTTTAAAACTGATGACTAGACCTGATCATTTAAAAATGTAACTATTAAATTTAAATTATTAATTTAACTATTAAAATACCCTTAAAAACAACAAATTTGATATTAGAATTGCAATTCCAAAAGTAGGTCTCAGACTGTTGGTGATTCTACATGTTTCGTGGAACCTGGTCTACTTCTTCAGGAATCAAATGAGAACTATAATAACATAGTTTACACACATGGAACTTCTTACAAATACATTTAAGCAAAAAAAGCTACATATCATGGTTAATGTGGGCAGCCCAGGAGTGCTCTCTCACAGATAGTTAATGGGTCTCTCCGGTGGAAGAGGGCCAACCTGAGGTTGGTCTAGAAAGCTCAAATTTAACAGAATATTAATAATAATTAATTCTTCCCAACAAAACCCAAATAACAATCACCTAAATGAGAATTTAAATTTAGGTGGTATATCATACCTATGCACCATTTAATTTTGATGTTTTGTTAAATATTACCAACAAATGACCAAAAAAATATATTCAAACTAATTATTAATCATTATCTCAACACTAAGTAAATGAATCAAATACTTCAATTAATGCAACAAACACTAAGTGCAACTGGATACAAGCATTAACACACTTCACCATACTTCAGGGACATTTTTGTGCTTGATATTTTAATATTGTGTGACAAGACACAGCACATTTAGTGTTCCCAGTTGGTAATGCCATAGGTATCCAGTAACCCCTACTATTGTGTCAGTGTATTTCCTACCCCCTATACTTTGTTCCAACTTTCTAATACCTGCTTCAATAGTATGTCAAATTTTTCCATTTCTGTATTATGACCTGACTATCCAATGTTAGTGTATTTTGATCCAACTTCCTAGTGGTCAGTGTAGTGTAACAAGTAAGGCTTGGTTTACATTAGCAATAAAATGTTTTCACTTGATTTCTCTTCCACACTGGCTTGGCTTCCCTCTTCTTTCCAATGCTCACTGTGATGTCCAGCACCGCTTTGCACTGCGCATGTGTGAGGACTTCTTATTGTTTATATTATATGTATATTTTAAATAAAATATTTTTTATAATGCCCCTGATGATGCATAGGCAGAAGAAGCAGCCCACAGCCTCCTGGGATATGGGACACAAATATTTCAGAAAGCTGTGTATTTGCCCTTCAGTCTTTACCACCATGGCATTAAAGACTGAAGGGAAGGGGTTATACCCCCAAAAAATGTAAAAAAAAAAAGTTCCTTTATTTAAAAGGGAAATTCATTCTTTTATATATTATTAAAAATGTGGTCATGTTTTAAGAGCATCATGCATGTGATAACAGATAGGGGCAGGACAGCCAGTGTCCCCTTCTCGTCACTGACTATATTTTATGAGCAAAAAAAACTGCATGGGAAATGTAACCATTATGTGTGTGTGTAATGATGCCATTGGCAGTGCAGTGTGATAGCTGTGTGTGTGTAAAGTCTGCTTGTCATTTTCTGCTGCCTAACAACTCACCATCTTCAATCCTTCTTATCTCCTAAATTGTTGGTCATAATGACTTAAAATTCCATTCATGAGCCCAGAATTGAAAATGCAAACTATTTCATGTAAAAGCCAACTAGTTCATGTAAAAATGGCACAGTATTTATGACCTGCTTGTTAACAGGTCAAAGCAAATAATGAAAAATCTTAAATAACAATAGAGACAAAATGATAGGTATTCTAATCCATAGACAGTGTTTCTTTCATTACTGCACTGTTATTGAACTGTTTGAAACAAAAGTGTAAAGCTCTCCAAGGCTGGAGAGGATACACTTTTATCAGTTGAAGCTGGGTGATCCAGAAATCCTAGAATGTATTTCCTAAAAGTCATTTGCTATTTGTTAGCAAATGTTGTCAGTCCTGGACCAAATCCATTCCAGGTTTGCTGGATCACCCACCTTCACTGATGAAAGTGTATCCTCTCCAGCCTTGGAGAGCTTTAGTAAATCAGGCCCAATGTTTTAAATGTCTGCTGACGTATACTTGTATACCTTGTGTTCTCTGTCAGACAATTGTCAGTTATTTTTGCTGCCTGAATCTAAACAGTTTGAGCCAAAGCCAGTTCAGAAAACATTATTATTTTTAAAAACTTTTCAAATATACCCACAGGAAAACCTATTTACAGAACTGTGAAGGCTGGAACTGACTATTACAATACTTTATACTGTATATATTCTATTACATTCTTATACCTTCACAGAAGCTTTGTACAGAAGACATCTGTTTGTGAATTTTGTTCATCTGAAGGATTAATCTTTGACTTTGTGTATCTGAACCCAAGAACAAAATATTTTTAATTTATCATCTGGTACTCCTGCCAGTAACATACTTCCTGTCCTAGATGGACAATGCTTATTCACTTTTTTGTATCTATAGAAAATAAACTTTGAGAAAGGGAGATGGATACAAAATGAATAAAGGTGGGTGGGGATTCTGTCCCCATGCACATCTGAACTCCACTCTCAGGAGCTGGTAAAAGACTGAAGACACACTACAGAAGCATATCAGAGACAGTGAACAAACTACAGTAGCTAGTCAGAGACTATTGACATTATACAGTAACTGGTCAGTCACTGTCGACATAAAGAGGAGTTGGTTAAAGACTGTGGCCATTACACAGGAACTGGTCAATCACTGCAGACATACTACAGGAGATGCTCGAACACTATGTACATCATACAGGAGCTGGTTAGTCACTGTGAAGATACTACAGAAGCTGGTCAAAGACTATGGACATACTACAGGTGATAGTCAGAGCTATCATAGAAGAGCTGGCAATTTGTTTGTCCTCCAGCCAAGCCTGTGAAATACTATTCAGCTAAAAACCCTACATGCACACAAAGTACAGGCAGACGCTGCTATGTATTTAGTGGAAATAAATAGCTTTTCCTTAACTCACTAGAATTGATAGTAGAAGTTTTTGTACATGGCAATATGTGTCAACAAGCAAGTACAGTGGAAACTCAAATGCAAAGAAACATAAAGACATTTCTGAATACTATTAAAGTGTTATTCTAATATCATCTTGGAAATTGTTTGTATATTACTAAATCTATAGGGGCCAGAGAAATATTAACAGCCTGCTTCACAATGTTCTATCAATGGCGCTAAAAGATAAAACTTGTGCTTGACAAAAAAAAAAAAAACGTGTTTGCCATTTTGCTTCAGGCGGCTTCAAAATTCTGTCTATTAGATGTTGGTGCAACAAGACAAGTTAAAACATCAAGGCCTTCAAAAATGCTGCAAAAGAGGGAGCACATTAATATGTTTAATTAAAGGTGACATTTAAGAAATGAAATCAGATTGTTTTCACAGTTTTCATGAAATGATTAACAAAAGCAGCTAATTACTTTTCTCTGCATGCTGCTTTTTCTTTGCTGCTCAAACCATGGCTATTAGTCCAGATTGTAGATAAAAGATTAATAACAGTTACAGAGAAAACAAAGAAGAAAGCACTTAGCTATCACATACATAATATATATAGCTGCTAATGATCTATCGACTAAGTGGAATGCAAAGACTCCTTTTAGCTCTGCTATCTAAACAGAATTTAATGTAATAGACTCCTGTTACTGGCGTGGGAGAAAGCTTTATTTTATAAGCAAGCTGAGGAGTTTAATAATCCAACTTCTGAACACGTAAGAACATGAGGATGTACACTGCTGCAAACAAGCTTCTAAAAGACAGCTCTACATATATACAGCAGTGCAACAGTATGGAGCAGTTATAAGGGACAAGGATATCAATGTGGGAAAAGCCACTTCTGAAGCAATCAGGGGGTCAGTGGTAGTGTCTGATTTTCAGTTTCTGAATGTGCATCTCATGAGCAGTTTTAAGGCAACACTGTCAGACTTTAAAGCGGAAGTAAACTCAAAATGAAAAAGTCTCCAGGGGATAAATGTTTTTGGCAGAAGAGACATGCAAAATCCCTTTTCCAAAAAACATTTTCCCTGCTTCCGGTGGCTTTTTGTTTATAGTGCACAGCACATGTGTCATGCAATGACAGGTTGCAGGTTGCTAAAAAAAAAGGTAATTATGGCATGTGTAGTGAATTTGCATGAAGGTCTTGCGGTAGGAGGTAGTGCAAAATTATGATAAAAAAAAAAAAAAAAAAAAAAAAATTTTGTGATATTTCTCTGACATCACAACTAGGTAAGCCTATGTAATGTAATTATTGGCACACCTCTTTCTATAAATCACATCCCAATAAAATAGAAAACATTTAAGCTTCATTCATAATAAAGAATTTAGAATCCTAAAACTCAGGGAACTTGAATTTACCTAAAAAGACAAAAGCAGCTGACCACTGACATGGGGTGCACTCACAAGTAAAGTTTATATAAAATGCGGTACAGCCACTATAGCCACCTTAAAGCAAAGATGAACTAGGAACTATGATACTATATCAACATACCTGAGTCACTGGGCCTGATTTATTTAGGCTCTCCAAACCTGGAGAGGATACACTATCCCCAGTCAACCTGGAATGGATTACTCGGATGTTTTGAAGCCTGGACCAGATCCATTTCAGGTTTACTGCATCACCCAGCTTCACTGATGAAAGTGTATCCTCTCCGGCCTTGGAGAGCTTTAATAAATCAGGCTCACTCAGAACAAGCATGAAGTGCTTAAATAAGCCTGGCAGTCCAACAAATAGCATTTCTAGAAGGTGATCAGCAATGGCAGCCCCTGTATGTGTCTAATGACAGGTTTACTTTAAGACTTTAGGCACCAATGAGTTGAAGTTAGGAGCAAAGCTCAAATTTACGAGAAGAAAAATTATGCATTATAATGCAGAACAAAGTAGTCAAACTGCAGGGGGTTTGGAGTGGAAATAAATATCTGCATTGAAGACCAGTTAAACCAATTTTACATTTTAAATTGCTTTACTGTATAAGCGTCTGGTGTTCTAGGTTTTCATGCTAAGCTAGCATCCATATACAGCCATTAATTAAAACATTTAAATATCAAAAACAGTGTTTCGTTAATAGTGACAACTACTTTCAAACACTAAAACTGCAGATACAGGGACACTAGGAAAACAAATAACATTTATTGTTTAAAAACCATTAGCTATCATAGTAATGTGATTTTTGTTTTCACAGATTATACAGATAGTACGCCTGTGGTTGCAATTGCTCAGCCAATTGTTAAGTAATATTCAGGTGGATAACACTATCTGTTCTGTGGTGAATGAAATCACATGTTTGGCTCGATGGAATAATCTAGGGGAGGGGAGCAATATTTTTGGGACTGTGGCAAGGGTATAATTCATCTTCCTATTACAGCAAGTCAACGGCATGCTGACTGCTATGCAATTCTAATTAACCCAGAAAGCAAAATTAATTTCAAACTAATATCCATCCCATTGGCAGGTAATTAATTTTTGGGAAGATTGTGTTAACATAAATTAGCACTAAATGTAAAATTAAAAAAAATCCATAATGGTGCTCTGTTGAAGAGAGAAATCCTGTTGCTGTAAAATACATAATCAAGTGTGCTTTCAAGACAATAACTTTAAAGTGACACCTTAAAATGCAGTCTTTTAAGCCAGGTTTAGATATTGGAGGGTGGATGGATGTGCAGAAATGATTAAGCTGCCAGAAGAGGGTGACTGGCCAAATCAGGGAATAATCATCTGTGTCTATGACCATTGTGAGGAATATATCTTAATTTGAAAGATAAGGCAGAAAAATAATAACATTTTACAATACTATTTTATTATTATCAGCAAATAAATAGAGCAGTAGAAAGAAATGCTTTAATTGTTTAGCTGCTGCAGGCTTTTTTTAAATTTTGGGACACAAACTAAAATACATGTTTTAACAAAATTATTACCATCATTATTATTGTTAATATTATAATTTTGAAAAAATGTATGAGTGCTCTTTTAATTGAACAAAAAATAGGAGCAAGCAGATTAGTACGTAGAAGACCAGTCCAGAGAGTGGGGGCAGCTTTAGAAAACACTTGGAGCTGTGCATGTCATGAGATTATGAAAGAGGAACTCATTAGTAGGTCATTAGAGGAGTGAACAGAGTTGGGGGAGTATTTTTCTATCAGGTCAGAAAGGTAAGTGGGACATGAACTGTGGAGGGATTGAATTTGATTGAATTTGATTCTAAGGTAAAATGGAAGCCAATGTAGAGATCTGCAAAGAGACGCAGCAGAAGAAGAGCGAAGGGAAGGATGGATGAGTCTGGGTGCAGCATTTATAATAGATAGTAGAGGAGAGAGACAGGTTAGTGGAATACCAGAGAGGAGGAGGTTACAGTATTCCAGACGAGAGATGATAACAAACGTGTACAAGGAATTTTGTGGTCTCTAGGGACAAGTGGGGTGGGTTTCGGAGATGTTGCACAAGTGAAAGTCATAGGACCTGGAAACGTTCTGACTATGAGGGGGTAAAGAAGGGCAGAATAGAAGGTGACGCTAAGCATCCTTGACGGGAGAGACGAATAACAACGTTATTACTTAGGAATATGTCAGGGAGATATTTGGAATGTGATGAAGAGTTCTGTTTTATCCATGTTAAGTTTCAGAAACCTGTCAGCCATCCATGATGAGATGTTCAACGGACAACATGAAACTTTATCCAGAACTGAGGGGGACAATGCATCACTAGACAATGTAACTGATGTAGATTTTTCTTCTAGGGACTGTAATAAAGTTTATTTTTTAGTCTGTAAGAATGTGTTAAAAAGGCCAAGAACCTCAAAAGAACTGGCTGTAAGACTTGCACACCTTTTGTTTTGATGCACCTAAAATATAATAAAGCGGAACTAAACCACATATTAGCCACCTTGTCCTTTGTCCCTTGGAGGGGGCTGCCAACTACTTTTTCCTTACTCTTCAACCATCTTGATAGGATGGGACAGGATGACATAATTCCTGCACAGGTGCATGGGAATTCTACCCTCGTCATACCCAGCATGCACAAAGGAAGCCGAGAAACAAATTAATATATTAGCATGTTTTAGTTGTGACAAGTAACAAAATGACTTTAAAGAAACATACTAAAGTGCTGCAATGTTTCTAAGATTTATTAATTAAATAATTCATTTATAGTTAGACATTTGAGAAAATGTGTTCTCCATGGAGGATAGACTATAGACTACATCCAGTTTAGAAATACATTTTATTCCAAAAGGACTTTGAGGTGTGTCTCTAAAATTGATAATATATCCCAGAACTATTATGGATTCTTTTTCCCATGAATACATTGCATTCATACCTTATTTAACTCATTAACAGATACAGTAGAAATATATCACATATTATCTGCATTATGAATATAATATATATTATGGTTTAAAGATCAAAATCTGAAGTCTTACAATTTAGCATAGTTCAACAAAGAACCTCTAAAATATAGAATAGTGTACATTCTAATTTTGACTATTGAACAATTTTAGTTTTGAGAGTAATTCACTGCCAGCAGCAAGTGTTGACTTGGAGAATAGCAGAGCTTAAATACATTGCATTGTGATATTTGTGGCAAGGTGGAAACATATGCCCGTGGAGCACAAAAACCTATGAAGTAATACCAAATCAAAGGAAACCCTGAAGGTTTCATTTGTTTAGGTGTAAATGGAAATTAACTATGTTTTTTTGTAAATGGAAAAATTACCTCAAAGTCCAACAATTAAAGACCATATTGTATGCCACAGGAAATAATGAATTTTGAAGTCTGTTTAAATTGTAAACAATGTTGTTCATCATAAACGATGTTTCCATTTGCATCTATTACATGTGGTAATGAAAAATTGAAATAGATGGAGAACATAAGGAGACCAGTTTAATAACATCAGGTGAACCTGATCTATGCCCAGCCTCAGATTTAGAGAATGGGTAAAAGGGGCAAAAGGAGGCTTTTAAAGTGGCATGTGAGGTGTTTAAAAAATGAAATTTCTACCTTCAATTTCAAATCCTTTGATTTGTTTTGCTGCTGCTGGGACGCATCCTTCTTATCCATCTATCTGTAATATAAACGTTGGGTAGTGTTTTCACCGGACCTTTGGATGCAGTATACATATAGAACTTACAGTCTTTTTCCTGTAAGAAAAAGACAACTGGGACATGCTTTAAAAAGCTGTTTGAAACCAATCAAGACAAAAATATTTTTTCTTGCTTACAAAACATCCACTCTCTTGCGAATTGAGGAAGCCTATATCAGTGTGATAATAATCCATGGTGGCTGAGCAAACACAAAAAATGTTTCTTTCTTTGGTGGTTTTTAAGAAATCTCATTCATTAAGAACTCAAAACTAAAACATTGCTATTGTATTCTCCAAATCCCCTAAAGAAGCCCTAAGGGGCGAAATGCGTTGGAAGATCTATTACTATAAAACCAAGCATTATAATCCGTTTACTTGGGTTTTCAAGGTTTACCTATAATCATCATAACAAATTGTCTCATATCTGTTACATGACACATGATTTGTTCTTAAAATTAGCTTTTTAAAAATTTTTTGTAGTATAATAAAGTAGCAATTTCATTTTTAAACACCTTGTGTGCCACTTTAAAAGCCTTCTTTTGCCCCTTTCCCCATTCTCTAGCAATGTGGTAATGAAATTCAATTTAAAGGCATTGTACAAACTTGGTATTTTGAAGCTCATTAGTCTGAGGTATTTGGTATAAATTTGACAGCAACATTCTATAAGGAATTTTGTTTCTAAATGTACCTGTCTAGTCAACATGCAATATACAGGCTTTTATATTCAGGTTTACATATTGTACAGTACAAAATAATTAAATGCTTATAGTGGGAGACAGCGGAGGTGAGAGAAAAGATTGACCTGCTTCTTCTCCTTTAACTGTTCAACTACAGTTAAGTTAAGGGTTGAAGAAAGACCTGTAAAATACTGCAGTAAAGTGAGAGCTCAAGCCCTGCAAATGGGTTGTAAATTTAGCTATCCAATGTGTAAGGACTAAAACGTGGCAACATGTTTGTAATGAGGAAATGTTTTTTTTTCTAGATCTACACTTTAGTAGCCAATGTTACAATCTGATTGTGAATTCTTTTTTGCCAACATTTTAAGGTTTATGTGATTGGAGAGCTTAATAAATTTTATATAAGTTAATTGATCATATAGGTAGGTTCTCAAACTACATAATATAGAAGATGTACAATTAAATTCAAACTTGTGTGGCCAGCATTAGTAAGAAAATTGATAATTTAAAAATAACAAGATTTAATTGACTTGTTATTTTGAAATGTTTCTTTAAAAATTCAGTAGCATGTTAAATTGAGATATTCCTCTCTACCTCTTCAGGTACATGTGATTGAATCTGTAAACCAGCTGTTCATTCTATATTATACAATCTTAAATCTTACTTTGAATTGCTTTTGCAGTAGTCTTGCCTATAACAAAAGACTTCTTTTTTCCAATACTTAACTACTGTTTTCAAATGAACAAACATGAATTACACAATGGATTACCTACATTCTATTTTTTAGCAATACAATAGGCTATTGTTCTCCAAGTGCCTGAATTACCTAAAACTGTAAGGCAGTGGTTTAATGTTGAGCCATTACCAATCCAAAATGGAGATTCAAAAAAGGCTCAGCTTTGTGTAGTGAAGTATTGATAATATTTACTATACTGCTTCACATTGGTCTGCTCATAGGAAAAAAAAGAATCAATTGGACTTCAAACTGTGACATATTTTATAGGATTAACACAAATTGTGTAATGCTCCTTTTGATTCCCAACAGTAAAGGGCAGCAGTGTGCTTGAAATAAAAATATCCTTTACATTGTAAATAAAACATACACACTGCCATGTAACACTGTATCTGGTATATATATGGGAGGGTTAGATATGTTTTTATATTCAGCAACTTTCAATGCTGGTATAACAAAAGAGATGGGCAAGAAACATCAAAAAGATAGAAGTCAAAGCTAATAATAAAGAAGCCAAGAAATCAGAAGAATTTGGAGGCAGATCATTCACAATAGTAGCCAATAGCTAAACTCCATGCATATTTATATATATTTATGGACAAATACATATCAAAGGGGCAGTTTCACAAGCCAAATGATTCTTTTTTGTGTTTTTGCAGTACTGAGATTTCCACAGCCACATCACCCAACACAGACGGGTAGATGACACAACTTGATCTTTTACATTAATAGTGCTATCTCCCTATTTTAAATCCTCTGACTGAACAGCAACAAAGTGGCAGTACACTGATACAGTAATCTCTTTGCTCACTGTCTTTTCCTATAAAAATGTTACTTCTCAGTGTACTTGCATGTAGAATACCTGATTGTCTTTCAGTGCTGCTCTTTACTTTTCCTGCTGCAAAGGGAATTGTAGGAGGGTGATATAAAGTCAGTTAATGTTAAGTTTTCGAATTCCATTTCTTTTTAAAAATGTGCACTTAATTCTCCACAGCGATTTTATTTTTGGACATGTGAATTTGCTTTTAAATCATGTATGTTTTAGTACTTGACCTGAGCCCTACTAAAGGAGCCACTGCTTGACATTGTTTTTTCTTTCGTGTATTTTTCCATGTCTGTGAACATATTATCAGAAGACACAGGTTACCAATGTTTAGTTCCTCAGCATTGTAAAGAATGAATAAAAAGGGCAGCAGAAAGTGGTGGGGTGTCTTGTTACCTTTCACAGGTTTAACATATTAGTAAATTCCTGGTTTTGTGATAAAATAACTTTTAATTTTGATAAACTATATTTTTAATTTGATAGCACTTAACATGCATTTTTGGAACTGCTGGCACAGCCACGACAATTTTACCTGCTGTAAAGAAGGGTAGCCATATTAGAAGATACAGTGGGAAATAATGGCACCACTATGCAAATAAAGCAGAAACGAATGATAGTTCTGGCAGACCGAGTAAAAGACCTGGAGAACTGTTCCTGCTGAAACAATTTACGCATTATAAGCCTTCCAGAATTTTACACTGCTGCATTGCTTACCAGCATTTGTTCCAATACTAATCCTGACTTGTTAGGCCTTCTAAATCCGTACAAATTGTAACGAGCACAGAGAGTTGGCCCACTCAATATGGGGCTGCAGTTTCCGGAGCAGGGATCAACAGAAACATCTCTGGAATAACGAAAAGTTTACAGAATAAATGTATTAATGTTTTATTTTCTTTCTCTATCAGTCCTAAAGTGTCGCTCTCCCCTTCTTTCCCGTCATAAGATGTTGGTTGTTCAGGTATACACAGCATATTGTGATAAGTGTAACTCAGGGCAAATTTTGGGTTGCTCAACATTATGGAGTGTACAGCACCTGTGGAACACAATCTATAGAATAGTGCTTAGCCATGTTAAAAATCTAGTACTGAAAACCTTTTTATGATAATCATGTTTTGAAATGTAAATGGTCTTAGGGCACCTGCCAAACATACAGTGGTACTCCGCTACCTTACGCACCTAAAAGCGGATGTGGTACTCCTGAAGGAGACCCATCTAACTCAAGCTGATTAGTTTAGGCTGAAGTGTCTTTGGGTGGGTGAGGTATACAGCTCCTTTTCCACTGGCAGGAGGGCAAGAGTTGCTATACTATTTAAGATATCCTTTAATCACTCCATGCTCTCTTGAATATGATGAAAAGGTATAGAGAATCAGAGTAACCATGAATATAGCAGGGCAACCTTTATGTTTTTATATCATATATGTGCCCAAAAATTCCCATATCACTTTTTTTCCCAAGACAATTTGTTCTGGCTTTTATTTTATTTGCCACTAAAGTTGGGGGTGGAGACTTCATTAAAAAAAATGAGGATCGACGATCCTCAAGTAACGGTTCTTTACAGTTATCAACTCAGTCCTCTTTAACTAAAATTTTACCACCCCTAGATTTGGTAGACACATGAAGACTGTATTATCCAGTGAAAATAGAGTTCACACATTTCTCCTAGACTCACCAGTCATTTTCCAGAATTGATTACCTTTTTGTAGTGCCTTTCTTTTTGACTGAGTGGAAATCCGTGATATTATCATTACTGATCATCTGATTACCCTTTTCTGTAAAGTAAAAACTTTGAGTTTAGGTACGCTTTAGGATGATTAGCTTTGCTAGATTATTGTACCAAAGACTATAAGGCATACACCAACTGGGAGTTTAAAGGCCTAACACACTTCCACCAATTGTTTCAGGAAACCTCTCTTGAGCCACACCTCACCAGCAAGTATAGCTCCTCGGTATAGCAAGTCAACAGCTTCTGGTGAGGAATTTGTTTTTAACCAGATCTTCATTTAATCAACCATATCTTGGACACTATTATCTAGCTACCTGAACCATCAATCTCACCTCCTAACCCTCCACTGTTGGATCGTCACAGCTCACTTTTGCATTCCTTCAATGTCTTATCAAGGATGAAGGATTTCCCTGAGGAGGATTGCGTAGACAAAATATTACAAGGGTAAATCAAAATACAAAAGGCCAATCCTGTTCAAAATTCATGGTACACAAGTGTCACAGTGCCAAGGGCAATTATGTTTGAGGATTACCCAAAGCACCCAGTCACACCAGTTCTTTCCCTAGGCACCCCGCAAGGGGCGATGGGCCAGTAGCCTAGAGGCAACAGGGATCTTTGCTGCTGAATGTCACTGGGTCACAACCCTCGGAGTCACCCTACCAAAAGAGAAAAGCTGCAGCGGCCTCAGTGTGAAAACAGACAGCAGGCAAATGGAGGTTGGGTTTAAGCAACGGTCAAGGAAGGCAACAAACAAGTGTGGTCAGGATTCAGGCACAGGTCAGGGAAGGCGGCAGACAAACGTAATCAGGGTCCAGGCACATGTCAGGGTAGCGGGCAAACAGAGACAGCATGGTCAGGATGTCAGGAGAGACAGACAGGCACAGGTCAGGGCAGGCAGCAGAAAAATGTGGCAGAGTAGCCAGGTAGCTTACGCAAAGTCACAGCACCAGCCACCATCACTGCTGAGGTCCTCTGCCCCTTTAAGGAGCTTCTCCTCCCTGGACTGTGTCAATGTTTGTGGGGCCAGGAAGTGCTGCATGCTCTGTGAGACAGAGACTGAGAGTTGTGTTTAGCAGGTTGACAGGCCAGACAGGCAGAGGATGCTGCAGAACGATTTATTAGGGACCCCCGCAGGAACTGACAAGTTTTGTGACATTATGTGAGCGTGGGTACCAAGTGAACCTCTAAAGGAAAAGGGTGTATCTTCCAACATGATACATTTACTGTATTTAGAAAACCTTGATGCAGAAACCGCCATAGACTGTGATCCACAAACTGACTACTTTTTCAACAGATGGTTTTAAATATTCTCCCAGTGCAAGAACAAGAAGACATACTCCATTTCAAAACACAGAACCTTACGCTATTGAACCAATATGTGGAAAGATAGAATTTTAAACAAAACTCTCCATCTTTTCCCTGCTTGAAGGATGACATGCTGAACTTATTAACCAATTTTTCTCAATGCATACCTATTGTGTTTAGGCAAAGTACTCCCTTCTCCACTGTTTTTTTATTCCTGTTTTTCTCTTTAGAAAATCCTCCTCTTTTTGTTATGTGTTTCTTGTAAAAAAGCATCTATGTCTGTACTTATGCATTATGATATTGAAGGATTACATATCATTGTATACCAATTGTTACAAAGCTGAGCATATGTTGTTTTGTTTGTTTAATTCTTATAAAAAACTTTCTGAATAAAAAGTATTTTTTAAAAAAATGCTTATTCTTTCTGTGATCTCTATGAATTGATTTTGTGCCCTAGGATACATTGACTAGAAATGCAGGGAATAGTGAAGCACATTTCATCTTGTCGGATATCTGGTGCATTGTGATTTCATGATTTATGCACTATAATTTGTTCTAGCAAGCGTTTCACGTTCCATTGCAGACCAAGGAAAATGGAAATAGATGAGATATTTCCTCTTTTATACGTTAACAGTAAAATCAGCTAGTTGGAGTAAACATGCACATACATTCTAATGTGTACTTTACCAAGTTATTTTTCAAGGACTGTTAAATATTAAATACTGTTTAATCCTTTGTTTACAATATTTAGAATATAAAGCATTATCTGTCCAAAATGAAATGTCTGATATACAGTATTTGTTACTAGATGAAGATTATGGCATATTTACTCTTATCTATGTGCAGTACTGTATGAATATTTTACCTGAATGTACACAATCTTTTGGCCTTTGGCTGGTGTCCCTACACCAAGCAAGTAAGCACAGAGATCAAGCTAGATATCCAGCAGAATATATTAAGTTTAAATTCAGTCAATAATGAATAAATTCTTGTATAGTGATGGAATGCAAAAAGACATTTACCATGTTTACAGTGGAATATAGGGCATACCCATGGGTCATTTTACTTACCTAAAAGAACAAAATAGGACAAAATAGTTGTCTATGATAGTAAATATGATAAATACGATATTATTCACATAGTCTTCCTACTATTCAGGGCACTAAAATCTCTTGGGTGTAGCGTTCGTGTTGTTATTCCTAGCCACATTTCACTGCTCAGACCTAGCACTGTTTATGAGACAGACATGTATTCTGTTCTCATGAACTTCCTCATACCTGGAAGAACTAAGGACTTTGTGACAGAAGCAGGAGCAGTGAGGGAGCCCTTGCAAGGTGAGTGTTAGGGGTTCTGACAGCTAAGGGGGTGGGGTCCCTAACAGAGACCCTGTCATTTTGAGCCTGATTGATCAAGGCTATTTAAGACTAAAGGAGACTATCGTGGGAAAACCTGGGTGATCCAGCAAGTCAGGAATAGATCTAGTCCAGGATTGAAAACATTTACCAACAAATAGCAAATTATTTTTAAAAATCCATTCCAGGTTTTTCAGGAGACCCCATGCACCACCACCTCGGGCTTTTCAAAGCCACACAACAACAAAAAAAGCACCAGTCCCAGGAGTGGCTTGCTGGATTGCTTAGCTTTACCCATGAAATTCTATCTTTCCCAGTCTTGAGAGCTTTGATAAATCAGGTCCAATATGTATGCTGCTGAGTTTGTGTTTAGAAGAAGCATATTTCAAACAATGTTTGGACTGTGTTCAGCATAAACATGGAACTGCATCAGAAAAGTGGTGCAGTAGCCTCATGAAGTAATTAAGAAATCCATTCCATGCTTTCTGAATCACCTAGGTTCACCCACATAAGTCTATCCTCTCCAGTCTTGGATAACTTTTAAAATTTAGGCCACTAGTTAAAATAGCAGTTCTTTTTTCGAATCTGTGTTTATAGTCTGCAATCAGGTGTACAATACACAAGTGACTTTATGATATTTGCTTGTTTAGCACTGTTATGATTTTTCACCCTCATAGTCATCTTATCCATTTGCCATGCTACAATATTCCATACCAATGGACAACAAGTACAGACATAACATGTCTGCTTCCCCCCCAATATCCTTTTTTCAGCATTTCTAGGAAATATTGTTCCACAGTATAGAACAACATTCATTAGAACACCTCTAAGTACTTTAAATGTATTTTTTAATGCATCCCATACATTGCAATTTGACGATAAACTCTAAACCATCCCCTCATCTATATCATAAAACTAAACCATATTGCCTAATTGACTCTTAACCACTCCTTTCTCCTAATACTAAGTAGTCTGTTTATAAAGGGATGAATCTGACATTACCTGAAACATTCCCTGGTGGAGTAATTGCAGTAATTGATTATCCAACGGGGAGAGTTTCAGGGTATGTTGGATTCACTGCTTTCTAAATAGACCCCTACGTTTTTGCGAACCCAGATCCTGTATAGAACAATGTCACAAATATTATAACACACTTTACTTTAAGCTTCCCATTCACAAATTCTCTTCCTGAAGCTGGTGGGCAGGGAACAATATTTCTTACTAGTGTATGTTACATTTCAGTAATATAGTGTCACTGTGGTTTACCCTCTGGCAGGCTGAAGCTGTCAGAAGAAAGGCCTACCAGTTTATGGGATTCACAACTGTCTGGGAAATACATACATGCTTGGCATTTGTGTCCTGCCGCAGCACAAGCACACAATCTGACCACACCAGCAGAGTTTTGCTGTCATCCCTGGTGTTAGTTTCAAACAGGAAAATAGCAAAGATCATCCATTATATGTGGAGGAAAAAATGGGGCATCTTACATTATGGGCTTTATTTATAAAACAGGGAATCAGACATTCCCTGGTGGGAATCTTCTAGGTCCATGTGTTTCAATTGCAGAAATTGATTTCCACCAGGCAATGTATCAGGTAATGTCAGATTCCCTGTTTTGTAAATAGTGCCCTATATGTTTTAAACAAGTTGCCAACAATCATACTCAACTGAACGTATATAATAATGTGAAAGATGTTTCACAAGTTATCACAGTGGCTTTCTCAATTTAAAAAAGGGAAGATATTTTATGATTTGTACTTATATGGGTTACACAACATCAGTTCACATGTTCAGCTTTGTGATTAAAACATTAAACATTTCTGCAGCATACCAACTGAACTAAATTAATCAGAACACTTGCACAATTTTTACACCTTCAGTCATTACACCATGATGATTGGATTGAGGTGAAGGCGTTGGAATAGTGTGGTTGATTGAGCTATCCTTGTTGGTGTAAAAAGGTTAGTTAAATGTTATTAACTACTTTTAGCTTCCAAACAAAAATCAGGTGACCCCATGCACCATCACCTCGACCTTTCCAAAACCACAGTACAAAAAAAAGTACCAGTCCCGGGAGTGGCTTACTGAATCATGTCTATTTAAATCATGGCACAATACCACAGTGGGATCACAGTTAATTCCTGGATTTTTAGATTTTATCTTCTACAATGTTTTCTTTCTGCCTAAATAATCACATTATATTCTGACCCGACAATTCTATTCAGGAACATCTGGCTCAAGATTATTTTTAAAAGTTATTTAGATGGTACCACGCTGTTAGTTACTCATAGTTAGACATGCATACAGCTTTGCCAGACAACAGACATGTTTCAATTGCTGTAATTACCTATCACAGTAATTAACCAGACTCTGAAGATGAACTATGTAGAATTGTTGAGATACCCTACTGCTAAAGAACAAAAACATATAATTATGAAATAGCTCTTCAGGCAGATTGTAATGATTAATAAATTACTTAACAGGTGCAGTGTTCTAAAATTATTTAAAAGATATATAGGTGTTTACATTTACAACTTTTTCTAATACTGTGTATTTAGGTACAAGTTAATTTTTGTAAAAAAAATGTAAAAAGTATATTTTGTACAAGTAAGCAAATAGTTTGAAGACCTCTGCCTCAGCTGCAGAGAACCCCTAGTGATGTAGAGGCTGGCAGGTGGAACCACAATGCAGTGGGTGAATGAAGTCATCCAACACACACATCCACAGTGTCACATGAAACTCATATGCACCAAGAACTCTCTGCAGTAAAATAAATACTGAAGTAAAAGCTCAGCAGAAGTGTTAAGTTTTTTCTATTTATTTATTTATTTGAAAGGCCTAGAAAAACAGGGAATGTTACTGCTCGCAGTTTAAAATCCATCATATTGCCTAAATTTATCTATGTTACTCTTATATTGTTTAATCTAAAGACACACGTTAATGCTAATTTACATAGGAAACTTGTTTTGGAAAAGCAGGGAGATCCAGCCTTTAGACCACCAAAACTGACTGTTTTAAGAAAAACTGAGCGGTCACAAATTCCTGCTTAAAGTATGTCTCATTCCAAAGCATTTTTTAAATTTTGGACAAAATAATATTTTTGTTTTTGTGAGATTTTTATTCTGTTTGTGTCTCCACTGGGAATGCTAGAAGAAGTGAATTATTACTCGCTAGACAAGAAGGAATTTTTTACAACTTTGACTTCTCACCTAACAGGAATAGATGGCAAATCTTAGATTTTCTTCTACTTCTTGTCCTGTGGACATACCAGAAAGTGAAGGGAAATCTTTTCAAATTAGGAAAAATCAATCCTGCAGAAAAAGTCCTTCACCTTTAATACTGTTCAGATGACAACTATAAATTTTGGATTTTTCATTATTTAGGTGATGAAGATAGTGGCCACCAGGAAAAAAGAGAAGGTGAATTTCCCCAGTGGTATTTAAAGGGGAATACAAAATCTGACAGTTTCTAATTTCTATTCTATCTATAATCACAAACAATGATTTGGTTTTCAAAACATTTAAGTTTCCCTTCCATAATTATTTACGCTACATGCAACACATTCAAAAATTTATCTTAGAAAAAAAAACTTTACAAAGAACATAATTAGAATTTTTTGCTATGGCACTATGATATGGTTATAGTAAGGTATATAACTATTTTAAATGTATTTATATGTTATTTTTGCCCACTTTATGTTATTTACACTTTTAAATAAACATTCTTCTTATTTAACGTAGTGGTAAAAGATTAGCTGAATAAATTATGTGCTTTATGTGACTGATAAAAAGTATTACCATTCCTATTATTGCTCTTCATGACTCATTAATGATCTAATTTTTTTTAAAGTCCTGAGGGAAACTTTGCCGTTTACATGCTTCATTATGCTTACAAGTAGTATATACCATCACTTCCATAAATCAAATGACATTTGAGTAAGCATAGATATTATCCTGTAAGCCTTCAAATTAATTCTGGACCCTCCCTGTACAATTTAAATTTTCATCCATTAATGCACTTTATTTCAACAATATTTTTGAAATAAAGTGCATTTTAAACCATATGTATTGATTAAAAAAAATGAGGAGCAGACATTACAATGCACTGACCACAAGAGATTCATGTTTCTCTAGAGCTTAACACTACTCTGTGACTCTGAGCCCAAGTCCTACTAATGCTGAGTGAAAGGACTTGGTAATCCTAATTGGTTTCAATTGGATGATATACCCAATATTTTATTGTCCTACAATTTTCCTGAGGAAGCAAAATTTGTGAAACAAGTCGAAATGCAAGTGGGATTAATTTAATACAGCTTCATGTAACTCATCCAATACTTTTACAAAATGTTTTGTACATTTTATGTATTTTAATATCAAATAAATTAGGGTTTTAACAATGATATGAGGTTTAAAGAAATTGGTTTATTAAGTGGTATCCAAAATAAATATGGTTCCATTCATGTACTTGCACATGACCTGTAAAGTGATGAATGGCTTTGTATTAAATTTGTGCCATGAATATGATCTAGAAATTGAAAATTGAGTCTCCGACATTCTGCAAAAGAGATTTCCAACAGTTTCTAATATCCTCCTTCACCTGTGTTTGCACCTATAAACTATTTCAGTGGCATAGTCATTGGGACTGTTTACTAAAGCATTAAATATTTCACTTGATTAGAAGTATGGGAATTATTCAGGAGGAGTATCCTAAAGTATATATGGAAATAAATCTCTCTAGCCTGAATATATCTGTATTACAATAGAGGAAGGAGAGAAGAAAGGTAGGCTTTTACAGACAAACGTTGTAAAAGAAACAGTAAACAATTTATTGGTTTGACATCATCACCTGAAACTAACAGAAATCTACTATGCTGTCACCTCAACTAAACATATAGATTCTGTACATTATACATAACTTAGAAAACCCGTGTTTTACAATTTCTTACATGGGATATTTAAACGTGCAATCAAAACAAAGAATGATGGTCTTGACACCCGGCGCGTTTTGCTTACTGGCTTCCCCAGGGGATTTTTAAGACCAAGGCTGTCAGTTATAAACATAAAAGAACGCTCAATCAAGATATGGTTTTAAAAAAATCTATCTTAATGTACTTGATCTTCTCTTAGAATACAGAGGATGTTCAAAATAAGTAAGTGTTACTGAATATCAACTTTTAGTCACGGTAATAATGCTGTATATATTATTTGTATACATAATAGTAAAACAATACATAAATGCTATAATATACAGTTTGTTTAAGATATAGAAAATAATGAATAAAAAAAGGGGTATGATTTACTTGAGTGTAGGATGGCTGATTAATAATAATCGCAAAGTAAGAGGATGGTGAATGATGCTAGTTATCCAGGTATTAGTATTATGAAAGCTAATGGCCTGTATTTAGAGAAGGAGGTGAACTTTATTAGTGACAGTTAATTAATAATCTTACCTAACCCAAAGAATTTTAATAAAATTACTTCCAAAATGGCTGCCTGTGGATCAATATTGAACAGATTCCTCAACAAATTTGTTTGAAACTTATTGTAGGATCCTTGTGTACTAAGTAAATAATATCTAGATAATATAGATATAAAGGTTCTTATTTGCATTGTAAAATATACTCTTATAAAGGATGAAAAACAAAAAAGTTTAGTTGTGGTGACCGCATAGTAGATTTCTGTTAGTTTCAGGTGATGATGTCAAACCAATACATTGCTTACTGTTTCATTAACAACGTTTGCCTATAAAGCCTACCTTTTTTCTCTCCTTCCTGTATTATAATACATTTCACTTGATTAATGACAATTTATTGACTTTAATCATTCAATCATGTAAAAAACGTATTTTCATAATACACATATTTAAGTGTGCAAAGAGACTTCCTGTACCTGTGTCACAATATTTGTTTGGTAAATAAATTAAATATACAATTTTTTGAAACGTGCAATCCATAAATAAAACACAAGAATTAAAAGGGATTGTGAATGAGCACCTTTTGGCAAAAAGGAGTAAAATAAAGTCATTAGAGGAAACAATGGGATTTTTAAGGTTTCAATACATTTAAAATGGTTCTTGAGGTTTTTTAGCTTCTTCTAATTATACTGGACTTGTTCTTGAATTAGTGGCAAATATGATTATGAATATCTTGAATATTGAGAAAGAAAAATATATGCATTGTAGGGGAAGTTGTAAATTGTTGATTGTAATGTTTTGTTTTTTTTACCTATCTCAAAAGTGTGTAATGTCAAGGAGCCAAGATAATCATCCTCTAATTTATGTTACATTTTACCTAACTTGCTGGGGGAACCTGACAAAAAAATATAGCGTAATGTAGATGGAACTTTCATATGGCTCATATACAACATCTACATCTCCCATAATGTTTAAGGGAGGAATTATACTGCACCATTCATATGGTGTCTATTTTCTCCCTTTATCCCTATGCCACAGACTACTGGGTCCATCCAAATCTCTATGCATATTGTTATTGTTCCTACACCAGAACCTTTTCTGGTGGCTCAAAAGGCATTCTAAAATCTACTATTAAAAAGCTGGGTGCTCTCCCCCTGCATTAGGATCGTTCATCGTCCGTGGATCCCCCAGGACGTCGTATGCACGCCAGATTCTCGTCCGATATCGGCCATGAGCTGATTATCGGGCGAGAATCATTGGACATGTGTACACAGCTTTTGATAAGCTGTTTCTTTTTATATTCTATTCTTTTCCCAAATTGTGCAGTACAAACAGACCAAACATCCCCATTAATAGTAAGTAAATTTATTTTTTTGCCAAAAGTGAACAGCGGAGCACTGCTGATGCATGCAGAGTGCATTGGCACCTGGCTGCCATATGAAGAGCACAGATATGTTTAATACGAGGGCTGTGACTGCTGTAAAAGAATCTCAGTGGAAAAAAAAATGGGTATTTTTTCACAATTTGCGCATCAATGCATTGTTTATAAGCTGCATAGTTCATATTTGGCAGCAGTTTCTGCAAATATTAGAAAAGGAAATCACATTGTCTCATTATCTCATAGTGTAAAAAGAGCTTTAAAATACAAGTATCCAATCTATTAGGTAGATTTAGTCTCATAAACAGCATTGTACTTAAAAAACAACAAGGGTATATTAGTCTAAGATCACTCACTCACCAGTCAGTCATGATTAATATGCTAATAACAAGTACTTCTCCTATGCTCACAAAAAAGAAGTGCATTCTGTAGAGTAAATTACTAGATATGCTTATACCCTTGCTCTAAGTGTTAGTTACTAAGAAAATGTGTTATATTTTGAACTGTTGCTATGGCAAGGGATCTGTAGTTAATAGGTACAAGTTCAACTTTGCTATGTTCATCGTTGTTCATCTGTAAAAACAACATAAAGTTAGAACCAAATGCAAAACATAAAAATGCTGGGCAATAAAACTTTTCTTGGCAGGAATAAAAAAAAAAACAAACAAAAAAATGTATCATAACTATTTGCTCAGAGGCATCAAGCTGTTAATGTGTACAGGAGGGATTAAAGTAAGGCTGTGTGTTGGACAAAATATAAATTACAGTAATACGGCTGTCAGTCATAAGTAAAAGAATGGTTTCAGAAGATCACCCCAAACACTGAATCTCATATTACTGGAAGAATGGATGGAATACATAATTTATTAACATGTATATCCATATATAACCTTGTAATCAAGTCCCACAGGAACATTTGAGTAAAACGTCACATTAATGCCACAATAATCAAATTACTTATGTAAACATGAACAATATAACTGGTCTTTATAAATAAATGTAGCTAGAAAAACTGTGGTGCCTATCATATTTCACTGCTGTAGTCTTTCAGGACGCATCTACTGTACCACAGCACGTAATTACTTCTGACAGTTTTTAATATTCAGTATCACAAAACTACTGGATGAAACTCCCCATTTCTGAATGGTCAATGTGGGCAGGCTAAATATCGAAAAGTGTATGATAACCAATAGGAAAAGGTGTCAAGTGCATCTCTGTACACACAGAGTTATGTGAAATCTTTTTAATCAGTTGACTTAAGACAGTTTAATTTTAGAGTAAATATCCCCAAAATATACCCATTCTAATAAAAACTTAAGAAAATAAACTATGTGTATCTGAATCCTCTATCAAATCTAAGTCACATTTGGTACCTTAAATATATATATATAAGGTACCAAACCAAGACATAGGGACATGACTTGTGTCATAGGGGAAAAAAGACCCAGGGACCCAACTAAGAAAATTAACTTAAGTGGGTTTAGAAAGGAATGAGCATAGCTTTATTATAAACTAGTAGATTTAAAATTTCTGGAGATATGGTAATGAGCAATCAGAATTCTCAGTTAAAATTTCTATATATTGAAATGTTATGATACATCAATTTTCCTCTCATTACTTTTTCTCTAGTTAAAAAAAACTCCAAAGTGAGAAAGTTTCTCTGTGGATCTGAACGTGTAAGCCAGCTAAGGGCAAAATATTTGGTGCAGCTGTCAGCTCATATTGGCAATGCAAAAAAAGAATTAAGAAACATTTTGTTATATATTTTCCCAAAACTAACCCCCCAAAAAATGTTTGCTTTAAAATGAGAGTTGATGAGTATAAGATCCCATGGCTCAAATATTTCATCCAATTTATTTCTGGCTATCGGAAGCTTAAAAACAGATATTCTAAAAGTAATGTTAGGATGAGAAGCATATGATGCGATAAAACGATATTAAAGAAAAAAATCTCAATGCAAAGTAAATAATCATTTGGAAAACTTGTGTTACATAAACTGTAAATATACACTGTTTAGTTTAGATGTGATCATCAGAATGCAGTGAATGTATAGCATAGCATATGCATGAGAGCAAAATATTCGGTTCACTACTGTGGACATGTATATATGTATATGTGAAAAATATATAATAAAACAAGCTTTTGCTTTGGTAAATTTTAAATAAAAAAGATTTTAAAAAAATGTATTTCTAGATTGTGTTTAAATTTTGTAACATTTTAGTGATGGATAAGACAGAGTTAACCCAGTCTATGCATAATGCTCTCTGTTTCTCTTTGAAGAATAATCTTATTTGTGAGTCGTGTACGAGGAGCGACTTACTTCTCTAAGAGACCTTTGAAATTTTGTGTCCTCAGAGAACAAGTGAAAGATAAATACTATTTCAAAGTGATAATATGACAAAAGGATGAAACAATAACTAAAAAGTAGTGTATTATTTATATGCTTTTCTATAGCAAAGAGAACTGATGGGCCCTCTATTGTCCAAATATCTTTCGGTCTAATCATTTGGGTATTGCTAAAGCATACCCTGGTGCATAAGAAAGTTTCAGATTAGAGCAAAAAAAAAAATATTTGTTCACAAGTATTACTTTATGCATGCAGTACTGTGAAGATATAGGCTACAATACAAGCAACTTATTGTTGCTTGTTACAGTCATTTGCCATCTATTTTTCCTACTCTATCTTGATATAGTGCCAGTGTAAAGACAGACTGCACAGGAGCCTCTTTTGTTTGTAGATGTTATGTATGGCAACTGGTTTCTCTCTGCACCCTTGGGGATAACAACAATATTTCTCCTATTGGAGTCTGTCCATCATTCCCCTGTATGGAACTGGCTTTTTCCTAGCCTTTATGAATAATAATTTATCTGCGAACACCAAAACTAAATAGATAGACCTATCAGGGACCTAGTATGCTTCCTGGAGGATTATCATAGATAAATAAGGAGGTGTCACTCTTCTACATGAAGCAGGTGTGCAGCAGGGATATTATCGCTATGTGTTTGAGTGAAATAAAACAGATATTGAATTGAACAGATATCTTAAATGCTCCAAGTTACCTGTATTCATTATAATTTTATACTGTATACATTTCTCTGGTCTGATGAAGCAGACAGTGTTCTGTGAAACGTGGTCCCTTTAAAAATCACTTGAAAAAAATTACCATCAGAAACTACATGAAAAAATCTATGGATCTATATTGTTGGTTACTCTTTACTATGTTTTATAGTTATTCGTGTATGTTGTTATCGATGTAAACTGTATGTTAATAATGATCTTAATAAATTGAAGTTTTAACTGTAAATAATTATGGTGTATATATATATATATATATATATATATATATAAATACACACAACAAAAGACACTTTTTGGTGCCAATTTATTGCTTCACTTTATAGGGTTGTATACCACAAATAAATGCATTTAGTTGTCTCTATCCCAGGTTCCAGTGGTAATTCAAAATTAAATGTAATTTGCCACTTGACTCCCCAATTAAACAGTACATTCAGGTCTGCTTGTGGAATTTAAAAACATCCTGTATGGATTTTATTTCATTACATAGTTTGGTGTTATCTGTAAACACAGAAATGGTAATTTTAATTCCAAACTCTATATCATTTATAAAGATGTTAAACAATGAGAAACAAATTCTCATTTATTCCAAATGGCCAGGTCATTGAGCATTTTTTGAATTCAATATTTCTTTGATAAAGGATATTCAGAAAGCATATAATCAAATACAGATATTGTTACAATCATATCCATATATTTTTAAAGAAAAATAGAAATTACAATAGACCTCAATAGAAGAGGTCACAAAACAAAAATAGAGAAAAATAGAAAGAAGAAAGAATCACACAAGATACAGTATACTAAACACAACACAACAATTAGAAAAACAAATTACCAGTCTACAACCATTTTACTCTCAAACACTATTGACTGAAAAACTAAACAGATAGGAATAATATCCTAGCATGGAATCATTTCGTTACCCTTAAAAAAACTGAAAACAAAAGTTATTCACTAATAGCGCGTTTAGCATGTATCAACCAAGGTTCCCAATGTAAATAGAATTTCCTATACTTATTATGGGCTATTGTAAAAATCCTTTCCAAAGAACATTGTACATTGAGATCGTGAACCACCTCTGATAAATTGAGCACATCCAAATTTTTGCATTGCCTAACAATTGTGATTTTGCACTTAGAAAAATATGTATAATCACCATTCTAGCTCTCAAGAGAATCTTATTTATAAGTGTAGTACCACCATCCCAGGGTTTGGGTGTGCCACTAAAGTCTGAAACTAATGTAAACACCTGGTTCCAAAAGGATCACACAGATTTACACTGCCACAGAATATGATATAAGGCGTCTTATCTCCCCACACTCTCTCCAGCAATTCTTGGAATAGGAATTCGAAAAATGCGTCACATACCACTGGTTAATAATTCTTTGGAATAAATCCCAATGATCTGCACATTGCATACTACGATAAGTAATTTGCAGTGACTTCATCTATAGTGAGTTTGTGCCTGAAAACTGTAGTGTTTGTTCCCATTTCTGCATTGCTGGAGTTGTCCTAAAAAATAAATTAGCACTAAATCGTGTGTAGAATTTAGGGATACCCTTTCTCCCCATGGCAGGGCTAGTGAGATAAACATAAATAGAACTTTCTATGGGTCGTCTGGCGTACATAGCATTGTGTAATAAGCAATGTCTTATGCGTTTATATGTATAGAATTCCGTGGAGGGAATACCATATATATTTTGTAACGATTGAAAACTTTTAGGTTTCTTGAAAAAATATTGATCTTTAATTTTCGTTAGACCCCTCTTATACCAAAGAGAAAGGTTAAGGTGAGGCATAAATAATTCTAGTATTTTCAAATCAGGTGTAAGCTGCATCGTTGTATGAGATTCTGGTGAGTGACTTTGGTATTTTGCCCATATCTGCAGGGATGCTTGTAAAGTAGGATGTACACTATATGGTATAGGAAGCCCTAATTTTATAGCCAATAACAGCTTGGGAAAATCCGGACAATTAAGAAACATAGATTCTATTTTAACCCAAATTTTATATACAGTATGTTGCCACAAAAATTTTACTTGTGCCGTGACAGCTGCTGCATAATAGTGAGAGATATTGAGTAGGCCCATAACACCCATCTTCCTATATTTAACCAACATTATCTGAATAAAGCGTGGTTTCCTTTTATTCCACACAAAATCAGACAATAGTTTTTGCAATTCAGTAAAAAAGCTATAGGTACAGGTATCACCACTATCCTAAATACATATAAAAATTTAGGGAGCAAAAATATCTTAAATGCTGCAATTCTTCCTGGCATAGGGAGTTCTTGCTTCCTAAGATTCGTAAATTCAGTAGGTAAAGCAAGTAGTAGTTTTTTAATTTAGTTAAATTTAAGTTAATTTTAGTTTTATAATTTAACTCATATAAACAATTATAATGTGCTGTCAAGGATATTTCCAGAAAGGGTATGGGTTTAGATTCCCATGTAAAACAAAATTCAGATTTTAACTTATTTAGGAGAGTAAATTTTATGTTCTTTACCTGATAATTTCACCCCACGAACCATTGAATCTGAGTGAATTTTTTCCACAAGTGGTTCTAAAAGCATAGTGAAAAAAACAGGGAATAACGGACACCCCTGACAGGTGCCATTAATGATATCAAAAGGAGATGAAAGAGCTCCTGATGTGAATACCTTCGCACTGGGGTTGGTATATAAAGACATGACAGCCGATCTAAGCCAGCCTACCATTGCAAACTTTTCTAGTAGTGAAGATAGGTATCCCCAATGGACCCTATCAAATGCCTTTTCTGCATCTAAAGAGAACAACAGAGAAGGGCATGTGTGAATTTCCCCTTTTTTAATAAGGTTAATTAATTCTTGTCCAATCGGATGCCTGCCGATCCTTCACAAAACTCACCTGATCAGGACCAATAATACTCGGGATCACCCCGTGCTAATGCTTTAGCATAAATTTTGCTATCCGAGTTAAGTAACGATATCGGTCTGTATTAATTGGGAAGAGCAGTGTCCTTACCCTCTTTAGGTAGGGTGGATTATCACCGCTTGAAGCATCTCCATCGGGAACATCCCTGAGGATACTGCTTCATTCAAAATGTTTACTAAATAGTGAGCTAAGGTATTTTTGAACTATTTATAATACTCAGTAGGAAATCCGTCAATCCCAGGCGATTTGTGCGTCGGAAGGGTATCTATAACATTACTAATTTCCAACACAAAGAATGTTTTTGACAAAGTACTCAGCTGGTCATCCGATATTTTTGGTAATAAAACTCCAAATAGAGTCCAAAAATGAAGCTATAGAAGTATCTGAAGGTTGAGGTGTATGACCATCTTCCTTTAAAATATTCAACCCTTTGTAGTAGTTGCAAAATGCCTCTGCAATTCCATGAGGGCTATAAGTTCTAGATTTACTTATTGGGTAAATATATTTGACTTAATTCTCCTTGCTTTAAATTTCTTTGCTAAAGGAGCCCCTGGCTTATTTCCCAGATGGTATTGTTGAGCTTTTAATCTTTTAAGATATAAATCGTATTTGTACATTATTAGAGATCTCAGTTTTGCTCTTTCATTCACCAGTGAAGCTGTCACTTGTGGAGATGGAGACTTTTTATTCTCGTCCTCCTTCTTAGATATGGAAGCTAAGATGTTTCTCCCCATTCCACTACAGGTGCATGGTCCAACCACGTGATGTTACTAATCATTGAGGTTTTCAATTTTGACGAAGACCAGAAATCTGTGACAAAAAAAATCAATTCTAGAATGTGATAAATGTACAGGAGAAAAGTATGTAAAGTCCTTCTCGGAACCATGTTGATATCTCCAGATATCATGTAGCTCAAATTCAATAAAAAGTTTTTGGATATCTTTGGCAGAACATTTACCTTTATAATTATAGTCCATCAGATAGTATGGTGTTATATTAAAGTCTCCCCCCATCATTAAAGATCCTTGTTTTACTTTTACTTACTAATTACTTTTTTAAAGAGATTTCTCAAAATGAATGTTGATTGTAGTTAGGAGCGTAAACATTCATCAAGGTAAAATGAGTAGAGTGCACTTTGCAAATTGAGATGATATATCTCGCCTCTTCATCCGCTTTATGATTGATATATTGAAAGCATAGGGAGTCCCTAATAGCTATCATGACTCCAAATTGTTTCTTGTTAGTACTCACAAAAAATTTTTGGGAAAAAAACTTTAAATTCTATTTAGGTGATTTAGCACAGTGGAAGTGAGTTTCCTGGATAAACAATATATCACCTTTCAGTTGTTGAGCCTCTTTTTGCAGCAGAGCCATCTTAAATGGACTATTCAGCCATCTGGTGTTAAAAGTGAGTTTGCAAATCATAAAACACTCACAACATCACAGCAAATGATGTAGCTATAACTTTTCCCTTTTATAGATTCCATAATTTGGAAGCCAAAACATTGCGATAACCATATATGATGGTGTTGTTTTCTGAATATTGTAGAAAAACATTTCACTTCCATGGCAATGAACACAATATTATTGATGTAGACTGGAGCCAAAAAAATATCACAAAAAATTAAGAAAGAGAAACAGTCCCCCTGGTTAACAACCAGGTGAAATGGGCAACTACAAGAGTAGTGAATTGTAGGTTACTTGAAATTCAAATGGTCAACTGTGTAAAGGACGTAGGGCACTCAGATTCCAACTCTGAACCAACCTTATTCCCGCTTCTAAAGAGGACACCAGAGGAGACTTCCAATTATAAAAAATAATCAACTTAGCTGGAAAACCCCATCTGTAAATAATTTTCCAATCTCTTAAGATTTTTGTGAGTGGATTCAGCTTTTTTCTATTTTGGATTGTTATTGCAGATAAATCCGCAAACAATTTTATGTCCCAAAATGGTTCCGGTAAAGTCGTCGATTTCGGTGCCAGAGCCATAATTTTTTCTTTGACATGAAAAAAGTGCATCTGCACCAGTACATTCCTTAGAGTATCTGCTGAAAAAAACAGGCTGAAATCGGCAAAACAGCCTGACACATACTTCTAATAAAGGGAATTAATTCCCCCTGTGCAATAAATTTGGGGCCCCCCCTCACCTTCAAGTTGTTGCGGCTTGAGCGATCGTCTAAATCCGTAATTTTGGTTTTAAGCCAAGCTATTTCAGTTATATTGTCTTCATGCACATTCACCAAGTCATTATGGGCCTGTGAAAATTCCCCCATCTTATTTTCCATGTGTTGGAAAGGCTTATCATATCCAGCTAAAGTAGAGTTAAATTTGCCCAGCATAATTAAATCCAGCAGATTTAAATCTTGGTGTAAAGATTGCTTTAATGAAAGTAACATTTCTTTCAAGGTGGAACTGGAAAGATTATCTTCCTTTACTTGGAAATATTCTAGATCAACTCTAGCTATATGGCCTACTTTTATAGCAGCTTCTTCGTCATCACTTACAGGAGAGTACGGGTGTAGTCATGCCGCAGTATGCCCAGAACTGGGAATCACGGACGGCAATAAGGCAGGATGAGAAGTCTCCTCCAGATTGTCCTCCGATTGCCTTGTACTTGCAGGGCTCAATTGAGGAGGTGATCTTCCTGGCGTACGTGCAAGCGACCATGCCAAAGGTGAGGAGGTGACGCCATCTTGGGACTCACAAGTTCCCTAAAGCCTGAAGTGATACAAGAGCTTCTGGCTTCCCCTTCTTCAGTTTAGTCATTGTGTCCGAGGTAAGGAAAGCTCCACTCTAGTGGAATAAAGGTGTTATCCGCTGAATAAATCATTGCTACTGCCTTCTCTGTAACGGAGCTCCAGTCTTATACGGTTATCTTGAAAGCTGGCCAGCCACACCCCACTTGAGCATTTTTTGAGCACTGATAAACACTTCTTAACGCCTATTCATGCATATAAACACATCCATTGAAAGCAATAGGTATGTTTACAAATGATTATTACTGCTTCCACTGAAAATTATGGAATCATTTATAGGTGTTTTTTATAGCTTGTGAACACAAACATTTCTATTGAAACTAAGTGGGGCATTTAGTGGCATCAGAAATAATTTAAGCATATATAAACACTTTTAAAGGCTTTTAAAGGCTTCCATTACTCATTGTATGCGTATTTAGCTATTAAACACCTGCTTTGAAATGCAAAGCATAAGCACTTTTAGGAATTTGGACACTTGTTTTAAAATCTTTTAAATGATTATATAAGCATCCATACATGTGTTCAAAGGTATTATTGGCATTTATAAGTGTTTCAAAATAATGTCTATGTAGGCTTAACACACGTTTAGGAATATGTAATTGTTTAAATACTCATAGCCTGCTTATTGTTCTACTTTAAAGTTTTAAATGAATTTATTATGACACATAGCCAATAAAGCAGGTACCTATTAGTATGTTACATAAAGTTCTCTGGATGTATAGTACATGGTGGCAGCTAAAGATTTAATTACTTTATTGTTCTTGTAAACAACTTCAGAGGAAGTCCATTATTTCATTTTTCAAAAATATATTTAAAAAAAATGTGAAAGGCCATTATCGGTACTTTTCTTTTCAAATGTGTCCTTACCTTTAGACATGCTCAAAGAATATTGAAAAAATTGATACTAATACAGAGCAACATATTTTTGTTCAAGCAAATTTAATAAGCAGTTTGCAGACATCAATTACTATTTATATTTCATTACAGAACTATAGCTACCTTAATAAATAACAGGAAGATACAAAGTAAAAACTTTAGAGCTCTGACCTTTATGACTCTTCATAATACACATGTTTTCAGCCCACTGGTATAGTGAAGTTGTATTGGGCAAAGTGGTTAAGGTAGCATTGTTATGTTCAATGGAGGGGGCTGAGGGAAAACTGAGTGACCGCTGTGTCACTGTTTTCACTGAGGGTTGTTCATGGATCCATCATGTGAGCACTGTACACGTGTTCTATTCTTGCCAGAGATGAGCCCAACTGTTCATATCGGGTGAGAATCATCTGGCATGTGTACATAGCTGAAGATGTACTTTACTGTGATGGCCTACAAGGGGAGGGCAGCATGTATGTCTAATGAGCATGAGTAATATTGTAGTGTTAACCTTGGACTAATTATGACTCATACATGTTTAATGTTTTTTTTTTTTTCATGGACACAAGCCCCAGGGATGGTGTGCATTATTAATTTATAGGACTTACATTACATTTACTTAAAGATTAAATTAAAGGATAATATGTGTGTTCCCTAGAATTTACAGAAGATATAGTGACATTCCAGGACCAAGAAGACTGCAAATTAAGAGATCAACTTCCATATTCTAGTGGGAAAGTGTTTACTTGTCTTTGCGGAAAAAAAGAACAAAAGAGGCAGGTGCAGTCATTATAGAGTGCAATGTTGCTCAAGAAATTAAGAGTTTCATTAACTGAATTCTAGGAAGTCTTAAATGTCATGCCACATGGGGAAGAATTTATATACTACAGGGTAGAACATCATCTGTACATTTATCTAGTATGTGATTCCAAATAAGCTGGAATAGAATTTAGCAAGCTAAACCAGGGAACTATTTTACCAATTAATTGATATGCAGATATTAATATAAGGTATGAGCCATGTTACCATTGCTTAAAAGCAGCAGTTAAAGGAGGCCTGTCAACACAATTCTTACTCAACATAGACTGGTAGATAATCTTTCTATACAGTATAAAGTAAAAATGTGTTTTTATGTGATTTACCAAATCCTTGGTTAACTACACCTGTTCAACTATATTCAGGGCCTAAAGCACTACTATTTAAGCATCAGGCTTGGTCACGCGGGACCTTGGTCACCTGCCCAAATCTTAAGTGCCAAAAACTGCTTTCAGAATTAATCCAAGGAAAAGAACCAGGAATTTGTACAAGACTGGATACATCACTAAACTCTGCAATTTCCCTCTCATGCCTTGGGATTAATTCATCATCAACTATTCATCTGGACTCCAACACAACCTTTGCTGCTACCATCCTGGACTGCCTTTTCACAAAGCCACCTTTCTGACTTTGATATATCCTTTCCCACAACTGGAACTCAACAAGCTTACAAGTCTTACCACAACCCTTACTTTAGCTGGTACCCACATAGCTTTCATTTTGCCATATTGTTTAATGGGCTCCTGTGATTTACCATTATTTCTTACAATGTATCATTCACCCTGTACTCACTCTGCTGGTTCTATTCCCCTTTTTCCTCCCCAGTCTAACTCTGTCTGCCTGCTCCTTCACTTTCCTGCTTTCTCTGTCTGTACCCCCTCTTTTTGGCACTCTATGGAATGCAGATCTGTTGGCAATAAACTACTGTAACCTCCAAAACCTTCTTCTCTCTAAATCCCTGAAATATCTGCATCTCTTTGAAACTTGGCTTTTCTCCTCAGACTCTGTCCCTGCTGCTGCACTATCTTATGTAAGGCCTGAACTTCCCACATACCCCTAGACCTGGCAACAGAGTAGGTGGTGGAGTGGGCCTCATTCTCTCCCCCCACTGTACATACAGAGTTCCTCCTAACCCACCCTCTATCATTTTTACCTTATTGGAAGTGTATTATTTTTATCTTTTTTTGCCCCCTACCCCATATTGTTGCTGTTGTCTACCATCCCCGCCCCCACCCAGTTTACAATTTTGGGACAATTTTCCCTCTTGGCTCCCACATATCCTCATGCTTGGTGACTTGAATTTTACAATGGATAACCCCAACCACCCTCCCCCACCCAAACTGCTCCCCATTACCTCCTCCTTTGGGCTTACACAGGACATACACGACCCCACACACATCGCCAGACACACATTAGACTTTGCAAACTCTGCAACCTCACCTTGACAACTCACCATTTCCCCTTTTTGACCACAAACTCCACACCTAAAATCTAATTCTTGCCCCCGTTTACCACATCCCAGACCTGGTCAATGACAGAGAAACATCCGTAACCTTGACCACAACCTATTCTCACACTGCCTTACATCCCTAACCCCCCTACAACAACTTTCTCTGCCGAAGACATAGCCACCTCCTTCAGAGATAAAATTGTCAAACTCAGACATGAAGTATTACCGTGCTACTACAACCATATCCACCCCTTTCATCTATAAATTATAACTAACCTCGCTCAGCCCTGTTACTCTAGATGAAGTCTCCTCTCTTCTCTCAATCTATTATCTGTCTGCTTGACCCAATTTCCTTCTATTAAACCTTAGCACTTAACTTGAAGCTAACACATAACCTTCAGCTTAACCCTCACAAAACCCTAATGGGTGCCTAAACCTTCCACTTATATTTGCACTTAACCCACAATTGTGACCCTAACACATCCTCAATCCATATCAGTGAGTAATACTTTCTTTTGCTTATTCAACTTTGGACAAAAATTTAGGATATAGTTGCTGGAAATTAATTTGAAGTGCATAGATCTGCTATAGATGACTTAGGTGTGGTCTCTGTGTCAAAAAATCTGAATCTTTTTAGTATTGTGGAGATATCAACTTAATAACATGAAACTATCGATACTCATGGAAGCAAACCAGTATAAACAGAATGGCCTGAAAAAAGATATGCTGCTGCTATTGGATCCTGCCACATTCACGTTCAGTATGCTGCCAACATTTCAATTTTACCTGCCAAGTCCAATATAAGGAGTCAATGGAAGAAATTATAAAATTCAGAAGGTTATTTTTCCAAATAACCAATTAGAATGCATTACAAGACTGAAACAGTAGGTGCAGAAGAGTCAAAACACCTAATGGTGTCTTACATCTAATATGAAACAAAAGGAAAAGAAACATTCCAAACAGTGCAGTAATACCTAAAACCCCATGGTGAGCTGGATGGAAACAGAACACTAACTGAGGCAAGTTCTTAGTGGGCCTGATTTATTTGCTGGATCACCCAACTTCTCTGATGAAAGTGTATCTTCTCCAGCCTTGGAGAGATTTAATAAATCAGGCCCACTATAGGAACTCTCACAAGATTATGACTGAATTCCAGAGGTGGACTCTACTTGTAAATAATATATCACATGTGAAGGGAACACCACACTCTCATATTTTCTGATGTGATCCAATGAACCCAATTGTAACCAATGTTGGGTATCAAAAGAAAATGTAATATGTATATTGACAAGAAAACCATTCAAGCATAGCTATTTTGTTTGATTTTATTGACCTTAAACATTCTGGAGCCCTTTCACTGGAGCCTCACAATCCTGCTGAAAGTGGAAGTAACAGTGGTTCTTTTGAGGTAAAAAAAAACAACATGAACCATCAACAGGAAGTGAAGTGAAGCTATCCCTGATAAGAGGAAACTCCTTCTGACACAATTATCACAGAATGAGTGTTGCCAGTGGAGAGTTTTACCTCATTTTCTGTTGCAGTGTCAACTTTTACCTTTTACCTAATTTACCCTTACTTCATGACCTGTTGACACCAAGATAATAAAAATAAAGGGTGTCATGTGGACAGAAAGACACTATGGACAATACAAACAGTTGCCGTAACTGTTGCCAAGTCTACTAGCTATATGGTTTTTTATTCCTTCCTGTGGATCTAACAGAGAGTTATTCCATTATTCCCTGTCTGTGTCCTATGACCCGTTAGTGAGAAAAATACTCCTCTAAAAGGGACACTGATAACAAATGATAAAAAAAAAAAATGATGATTAGATGTTAACTTCTTTCAGTTGTATTGAAAAACCAAAGAAACAGAAATAGTTCAGGCTCGAGTTAGACTTCTATGTAGGAGCTAAATATGTTTGAAACAAAGTATATTGTACAAAGTATTTTTATATTATGCTACACTGCTATATAAGTTTGTAATAAAGAAAACAAAGAACATTTCCAACAAATATTTTGTCAAGAACACTAGACAATGGTATACTGCTGACATGAAACTAAATGAAATTTGTTCACTTACGATCAGACATTAATTTAAAATTTTTCAAATGTGACACATCTCTTGCTAGTTAAAGTCTGAAAAAAGAATTAGGTAATAAGTGTATGACGCTTACTGTACCTGGTTTCCAGTGGAACATTGCTGTTGAGTACCCAGCTGTCCTGAAGCTGAACTGACTCTGGAGTTGTAGCCAGGTCATTAGGAGCTGGAGCTGGTGCATGAATCTGGTTCCGTCTGTTAGTCAGAGAGTTCTTATTGAGAGAGTTGGCTGAGGAGTGGTGGTGAGACAATGTATGGTTGTGAGGAGGGGGGAGGGGAGGCCGAAGTGTTGATTGGCTGTGATGATTTGTTGGGCCTAAAAAAAACACCAAATGATAAATTAACACATTATTTATTTATTAGGTAAGAATACATAACACTGTATATATTACATACTGTATGTTATTATTATGATATGCAGTGTTTGTGCACTTTATGTCTTTGCAAACACAGATATTACTTTGTAAAGACAGCATCAATGTGCTGCACATAGCAAATCTGTGGGGGGATTGGGCAGGCCCACGTACTACAGTCTGCCTACAGAAAACTACAAAAGAGCAAATACAATACCATTCACACTGCAGAAGAAAAGATAGCAGAAGTGACAGGTCTTTTCTACAGGGCACACCTGTACAGAGGCAAAGTGCAGACACTGTTTTATGCTGTGTTACTGCTCAGATCTAGAACACATACAAAAGGGACATTAAGATTCCAGACAACAATTGCTTAGCCTGAATATTAGCTTTATTGAAAGATTCAAAAATAATATATGGGTAATATGGGGCAGCACGATGGCTCAGAGGTAAGCATTTTGCAGCGCCAAGTTCCAGGTTTGAATCTCAGCCAGGACACTATCTTCATAAAGTTTGCAGGTCTCCCAGTATTTGCCTGGGTTTCTGGGTACTCAGGTTTCCTCTCAAATCCAAAAACATGCAGTTAGGTAAATTGCCCTGCTTTACAAAAAATGGCCTTAGACTGTGTTAATGACACATGACTATGGTAGGGACATTAGACTGTAAGCCTCTTTGAGGGACAGCTAGTGACAGGACCATAGACTTTGTTAAAGTGCTGTGTAATATTTTGGTGCTATGTGATTCCTGCATACCACATATATGTGTGTGTGAGCTTTTCTATATACTTTTCACAGAATTTGTAGTTAAAGTCTGCCACTATTCCTATCTAGCCAGGTCCAGCATGCTAGCTCATTTGGCAATAAGTTCAAGGGTCCGAATACATAACCAGTCTTTTTAACTAACATTGTTTTCCACTTCTACAAAATCACAATTTAAATACATTTAGACTTTCATTTAGCACCTTCTGTAAAACATGCATATATAAAGCAAACTATTGGACATATTTACATGCAGTAGATACAAGCAATTGGACTTTGAACATTAGGCATGATGTAGTCTAAGAAATAATAAGATATATCAAGTAATAAAGTAGAAAAATAAATATAATTACAGCTAAGAAGAGGCCAAAAGAAAATTCTGGGAAGAAAGCCAGTGACGATAAAGGTTATAAGTTATAGTGATACACAGTTGAGTAACTACCATTTCAATTCAGAAGCCACTTAATATAAATTCACTGAAAATTGACTTGAATAATAAAGAACACATAAATTAATTATCTAAAAGGAGCGATATTGCAATTGACCATTGAGTTTCTATGATCTATATTATTTTTTGAAAGAAGGAAATACCAATATTACAAGACATGACAAAACAAGCTATACTTTCAAATGCTTTGCAATGTCCAATTTGGAGCATATGCAAATTCTGCTTTTTAATTAGGCCTTCTCCCACTACTTAAAAATCAAAAAGTTACTTTTGTATGTAACTAACTTTTATGTAACTACCCTACCCCTGCCCAAAGGGGAGAAGGACTCACTTAAAAAGTACATCTTTTATTTTATCTGCAAGATCTTAAGTTAACCACAAGCAAAAGATGACAGTTATACCATCTTTATTTGTATAGGCGAGTAAAAGTAGTGATCATATTTTTCCTTTGTTTGTACTCTCTAGCTTCTATGACAGTGTATTACACTTTATGGTTGGTAGAGTGTTCAATCAAAAAGGTGACTTTTAGGACAAATCATTGCTGCTTATGAGTACATATACAGCTACATATATGTAATTTTTTCTAGCCTATTTGTGGTTGCCCAGGTCAGTCCAGAATATTTTGATTTTGGGTTTGCGTTTATTACATTTACAAAGAAAAATGTGATATATATTATAATATTATAAAATAAAATACATATTTAGGGAACCTGCTAGCTATTTTAAATAGGTAATACTAAAAGACCTGCCTAGCAGTGGCCACTACAATTAATCCTTATTACATTTCCACCAAAAAAAACCCTCAGCTCTATTGACGGTGCTTTTATTTTGTTACAGTGGTCTGAATTTACTGGTGTCTAAGTCAAGCTCTGTCCACCTGCTTTTGGTGGCTATTAAGGGCACTTTTATTTATTAAGATACAAGTAGATGGATGGGGGTTAAACCCAGAAGTCATACTGGAGTTTAAAAAGTGTAATTGACAACAAAAGGGGAGATTTTTAATATAATAAATATATATAAATATTTAGCCACTCACCTAACAGTATGAGGCTACTTATATCCAAAATGCCTGGCAAATAAGTATGGTTTAAATTTTAAAACATTTTAAATGGATATAGTTGACTTTATTGGGATGGGTTTGGGACAAAAAAGACCAAAACATATAATATCTTACATTTTAACATTTTTCAAACCTAAACTACTGTTTTTGATTTCTTCAGGTTTAAATGATGTCTTTTCCTGTTAAAAATTATATGCCATTGAAGAAAACAGATTTCTGCACTTTCCTTTAAACTTTTTTTTTTCTCAGCCTACTACCGGTATCTCTGTTTATTCAGTAGCTATAAAACCAGACCTATTTAACAGATGTTTTACTGAATCTGACAACTTGCAATGGAGACTTTAGGTACACAAAGAACACAACATGTTGCTCTAAAATGCAGCAAAGGAAGCCATAAAACAACACTCCGAGTATAGATACAAATATATGTGCTTCTCTGTGCTAGAATTTTTATGGTTATGGAAAAAATAGCAGCTGGCTGGGGCCAGCCTTTTATATTCTTGAGTTTGCTGATGATTAGGAGATTCTAATACTTAATGTATAGAATGTTTGTAAAAATCAGATTACATTTATTACCTGTTCTCACATTCCATGTGCTGCTCAATGCTTGCAAATGCTAACATGCCTTTCCTAATGAGAAAACAATGCAAATTAAGTACTGGAATATGAAATATTGTGTATGTGAGTGTCAAAGACTGTTTCTGAAAAAAGAATATTGATTGCATTGAAAAAGCACTTTCTGACTGATGTTTTCAAAAATTTAAAGCTCAGTATTTTATATATTTCTGCATTGTACTTTCTTTATTCATTTATTTATTAGAGAGAAACTCTCATAAGTGTGCTATCTTTTTCCATCTAATGAAAGGATTCATACAGAAATGTTTATTACAATACATTTTATAACCAATATTTTTTATCTACAATTAAATGTTTCCAAATGAATAATACTGAATAATACTACACAACTACACAATACTACTGCTGTGAGCTAGAATTTTCATTTAATACTCCAAGATTATTGATGATATTTTTTTTTTAATCTACTTACAAGTTAATAAATTTTCCCTATTAGAAAATTAAATGTTTTCTAGTTATCTTTTAACTAGTTTTCCTTGTCAGGTTTACAAATGAACAAAACAGTTGAGGTTAGCTTACAGTTTTATCAATTAATAAATCTATATATCATATATCAAATGATCAATTAAATATTAAAAGGTTGGCTCCTGATCATCATATATTTGTTTGTAATCACTGATGTCACTTATTAGACAGAAAATGGTGTTGATAGTGGTATTTCATTAAAACAAGATCTTGTGTTCTTGTGTAGCCAAGGATGGAGAAGACAAGATTTTAGTATTCCACCTGTTACTATATACTGCAGTACTGTCAAAAGCATTTATAAAACATTTTTGTTTTTTTCTGAATACCCCAAACCATTGTTTCATTATCTGTTGATCCTAACAGTATTTCCACTTGCAATAAAAGGATGACAGTGATGTTTGTTAGTGATGTGTTGTTTGTTAGTGATGGCTAACAATTTTAGGCTTTTTTGTTTTTGCTTTTTTAAAAATGCAGGATAAACCAGAAGTTTTGTCAAATGCTAATGACAGACTGGATCAATGTGTACTCCTTTATTTTGCCCATTGTTACAATTGTTAAACTATACCAAAAGTTCTTTATATCTAGGACATTATTTTTTTAAAAAATCCACACCATTGGTCATTCTCCCAGGGCCAGCTTATTATTATTATTAAAATTAATAATTAAACAGGATTATTATAGCGCCAACATATTATGCATCACTTTACAATAAATATGGGTTGCAAACGAAAGACAGGGTTTTAAGAGACAGGAAAAGACGAGTAGGCAAATTTGAAAAAAAATGGGTTTTGAGTGTTCTTTTAAATAAGCAGAAAGTAGGAGCAAGCCGAATAGGACGCAGAAGACCATTCCAGATAGTCGGGCGGCTCTAGAAAAGTCTTGCAGTTGTGCATGTGAGGAGGTTATGAGTGAGGAAGTCATTAGTAGGTCATTGGAGGAGCAAAGAAAGCAGCTGGGGGAGTATTTTTCTACCAGGTCAGAAAGGTAGCTTCGACAAGAACTGTGGAGGGATTTGAAGGCAAAGCAAAGGAGGTTGAATTTGATTTTCAGGTGAAATGGAAGCCAATGAAGAGAACTACAAAGAGATGCGGCAGAGGAGGAGTGGTGGGAAGGATGGATGAGTCTGGCTTCAGCATTCATAATAGATTGTAGAGGAGACAGTTGGGTTAGTGGAATACCAGAGAGGAGGATGTTACAGTAGTCCAGACAAGAGATGATAGGAGCGTGCACAAGGAGTTTGGTGGTCTCTGGGGACAGGTAGGGGTGGATTTTAGAGATGTTGCATAGGTGAAAGCGACAGGACCCGGAAATGCACTGAATATGGGGAGTAAATGAGAGGGCAGGAACAAATGGCAGTGCTGTTAACCGTTAGGAATATGGCAGGGGGAAAATTGGAATTTAAAGGGGGAGGGATGATGAGTTCTGTTTTATCCAGGTTGAGTTTCAGAAATCTGTCAGACATTCATGAAGATATGGCTGACAGGCAGCATGAAACCTTGTCTTGGACTGAGGGAGACAAGTCAGGAAAGATCTAGAATAATGAGGAGGGAAACATTGCCTTGAAGCTTAGCTCTGTGGAGGTTTTTGGCCACTTTAGTAGGGGGTGTTTCGCTGGAATGGGCAGCTCCAGACTCGAGAGGGTCAAAAAGAGAGTTGGTGTTCAGGTAATCGGTGAGTGCAAGGCAATCAAGAAGTTTGGAAAAATATGGGAGAAGGGAGATAGAATGGTGGCTAGACAGTAAGGAGGGGTCCAGTGAGGGTTTCCTCAGAATAGGGTAGATACCAGTAGAAAGGGAAAGTTTGAATAGTTGGGTTAGTGCAGGGCCAGGGTGGGAGGATGAGCACGGAGTAGATCAGAGGGAATTGGGTCAAGCAGAGAGGACGTAGATGGAGATGACGAGAGGAGAGAAGAAACTTCATCCACAGTAACAGGGAAGAAGGAGGTCAGTGATGATTTACAGGTGGAAGGGGTTGATATGGTTGTGGCAGGGTAAGCAGAGCGTTCATGTCTGATTTTGACAATTTTATCTCCAAAGTAGATGGATATGTCTTGGGCAGAGAAGGTAGATGTGGGGAGAGCAGGTGTGGGGTTTAGGGGGTGTCAATTGTTGGGAATAGGCTGTGTGGATTGGAAGCTTGAGAGGAGATGATTGCAGAGAAATACTTTGGCTTGGTGACAGTGAGTGCAGTTTTAAAGTGTTGTCTGGCTTTGTAGTCCATAATGTCAGCGCTGAGGCCAAATTTCCTCCACTGGCGCTCAGCTGCATGAACAGTCTTTTTTGCAAATGTTTGCTGTGGCTGTTGTGCCAGTGTTGGGGGTTGGCAGGGCAGGAGTAGCGGATGGTGGCAGTGCCAACTTTATCCAGAGCCAAGGAAGGAGTGTGAAGTGTGTACGGTGAAATGTGTGGGGTCGTTTATGTTCTAAATCCAAAGGAGGAGGTAAAGGAGAGCAGTTTGGCTGGGGAGGGATGGTTGGGATCATCCACTGCAACGTTAAAGTCACAGAGGATGAGGGTGGGGAGGTCATGGGTAGGGATGAGCGAGAATGCCTCTGACAGTCTCGCGAAAATTTCCCCAAACTTCCGATGGGTCCACGAAATTTCGACAAATCGATTTCGCGAATTCCATTGAAGTCTACGATGCAGCTTCTAACAGTCCCTGGGCTGTACTTAGATAAGTACAGTCCAGTGACCGTGGGAAGCTGCGGTCACAGCTGATTGGAGGCACGCGGGTGCCAGATGAACTCTCAATGAAGATTCTCCATTGAGAGTTCATGTGAGTTTAGTTCCCACGGTCACTGGGATGTACTTATCATTGATAAGTACAGCCCAGTGACCGTGCGAACCTGGACCTGGTTTGTTCGGCGAGAACACGTTCTGTGCAAGCAAGAAAGGCCCGATTCACTGCAAAATCAAAATTACAAATTTTGCTCGCTCATTCCTAGTAATGGGAAAGAAGGTGTGAGCCAAGAGGCAAAGTTGTTCAAAAATTGTGAGACTGGGCTGGCGCGAAAATGAGAGAGGGTGGGGTAGGAAGGAATCTGTATTTACAGTTAGAAAAAGAATGGAGCCCACACCACCCCCTACTCTGTTGCCAGGTCTAGGGGTATGTGTGAAGTGCAGGCCTCCATAGGAGAGAGCAGCAGCAGAGGCAGAGTCTGAAAAGGAAAGCCAAGTTTCAGTGAGAGCCAGGAAGTTTAAAGATTTAGAGAGGAGAAGGTTGTGGATGTAGGTTAGCTTATTACAGACGGATCTGGCATTCCATAGACTGCCAGAGAAAGGGGTAAGAACTTATGGGTAGTGGGGATGGTCCTGAGGTTAGGAGGAGGGTGAATCTCGGTAAAAGGGTTGGGAAGGGAGAGGCGAGATGTCACCAGCAAGTAGTAAGTGAGAGAAAAGATGCAGGATTAGACAGAGAAAGCAGGTGACTAAATGAGCAGACAGACAAGGGTTTAACAGACTGGGGGGAGGAGAGAGAGTGGAGCAAGCAAAGAGAGTGCAGGATGAACAATACATAGCAGCAGGTAATTGTGAGTCATATGAGTACATGATGCAGTGCAGCAAACTGAGGTCCATGTGAGAGGCTCCTGTAATATGAGTTGTAATGAAGCTTGTCATCTTGTTGAGTTCCAGTGGGAACTCTTCTTGAGTGGGATAGCAATCAGTCAGGGAGATGGCTTGGTGGAAAGGAAGTTCAGGATGTCAGCAGCAGAGGTTGTGTTGGAGTCAAGGTGGAGGTTTAATGATGTATCAGTCTGAAGGCATGAGGTGGGAGTAGCAGAGTGTAATGGTCCAATTCTGTAAATGTCCAATCCTGTTCCAATCTCTGGTTCAATTCCCTGGATTAATTATCAAAGCACTTATAATTTAGCACTTGAAATTTGTGCACATGACCAAGGTCCCACGTGAGCTATTCAGATGTTTAAGTGCTTTGGGCCCTGACTATGGATGGACTATGGAGCTTGACACAAAATTGGGACAGCAGTGACATTGGAAGCTGTGGAAGAAGCCTCTCCAGGCTCTACATGGATCAGCATTCTTTGCACTCTGCAGAAATAGGACAAATCACACACAACTTGCTCATTGTGCACAATTAAGCAATAGTATGGACATTAGTAAAGTTTAAAGTATGACTCCAGCCAAAATATTGTATTTTGTTTTTGGAAAGGGTTAACCTCTCAATGATTGTTATTGCTATTTGTGTGGAGAGAAGTGCCCTCATGCTCTAAGTTTACACTGAAAAAAGAAGGCTCTAGAATTACATATGAGGTTTGCTTTAGGAAAACCAACTAAAACAAAAAACACACAGCTGAACCTAAAACATTTTATCATATTTATTTATCATATCAAATTTTTGTTGAGCACTCTTTTTTTTTGCTGCCATTGTGTATTGTGTTTAGTCTGCGTGAACCTTTAAATATGTCATATAACAATTAACGGTTCCAGGTCTCTCTATATAATATAATGCTCTCAATAGCTTTGCATGTTGGAAGTACCATAAAAAATAACATTAAAATTTGATCAAGGCAGCCAATAAACACTAGGTATATTACCCATTGCTTGAGGTTGCACAATGATTAGTTGTATCATTATAAATGTATAAAGATTTCATGAAAATGTTTAGAAAAAAACTGTTGAGAAGGTAGGAGTTCCCTTCTCATTAGTGGGTTATTGAACATCTGGTAAAAAAGCCCACTGCTACTGATATATGTGTGGGCACAAATAAATGTTAACAGTTTGATGCCAATCAGGATGCTATATAAGCAGACCTCTTGCTACTTACTGCCAGCAGGGATCTGATGCTAAGAAAACTAGTACATTGGAAATTGAGGAATAAATTGAGGCTTAGATATTTCAGCAAGGTACAGAAATTAGACCATTATGCATTTTCTTGTGTTTAGACTTTCATTTTAAAGTTGAAATTTGTAATGTATGTAAGTGAAAGAAAATTGTTTCTGCATATCTCTATATATATTACCTTAGAAGCTAACATTATCATGTCAAATGTTATGGGTTCTTTATCAGCAATGTGGTCTTTACATCCAGCAATAAATCCATAAATATGTGATTTATGTAAGAAGTACCAAGTACTAGAAAGTATCATGATCCATCTCAACTACCAACCAAGAGTTAAAAGTTTAAATAAAGACCAGTTATGAATAGCGATTTACCTTAAAGCTGTATAGTGGTGCTTGAAAGTTTATGAACTTAAATTGTTTATACATTTTTATATAAATGACACCTAAGCGAATCCTTAGATTAATATATATATATTGAAGATAAAATCACAGTCTGGTGATTTTATCAATGTGATGGCAATCATGTGTGGGTGACAGACCCTGTTTTTTTTAAAGAATGGGGATCCGGCAAAGCCTGATCAAACATACAACACATTTGTGGATGTGCATCATAGTGAACAAAGGAGGTGTCTGAGGACAAATATAGTTTTCGAATGCGATAAAGCATATACTTGAAAATAATCAGAATCTAAACCACAGAACTTTTTACCTGAAAATACAAGAAAATGTTTTGAATTGAGTATAAACCTAGGGCACAAAAGGTGTCAGTCACTGCTACTATTTAAAATAGTAATCAATAGAAATTCCAGTAAAATGTATGTGAATAAATACATCCATAGTATTTTATTTTTAAAACATTTGAAATCACGTGTCCTCAGTCTGTATATACCACCTTTTTTTTACAAAGTAAATTATTTTGTAATTTTGAGTTTTTTAAGAGGGATAGTTTGCTCCTAAATTATCTTTTGTGCATTATTGTTGGGCACCACTAAATGGCATTGTATCCTCATGTAAAGTGTGTAACGATATTATGTCACTTTTATTATTATTATTATTATTATTATTAATAATAATAAACAGGATTTATATAGCGCCAACATATTACGCAGCGCTGTACATTAAATAGGGATTGCAAATGACCGACTAATACAGACAGTGATACAGGAGGAGAGAACCCTGGCCCGAAGAGCTTACAATCTAGTAGGTGGGGAAACACTTGTTTCCTATACCAGTAAAGTTTGTTACACATTTTTCTTGAGGTCATATAATCACCAACTAGTGTGACCCAAGTATAAACCAAGCTACTTTTTCCAATGGCATTTTGGAGAAAAATATCTGTTTATACCTGAATTTATACTGTAAATAAATTAAAAATAGCTATGAAGTGAAATAGGAGAAAGGTGTGACTGAAGGCTGATTAGGTTAACAAAAAGTTAATAAATATATAAACATTTTATTCAAATATACTTTTATTTTTTGAATTGTGAAGTTGCTTTTTTGATATTATGTGCAAATAAAATGACACTATCCACATAAGAAAAAGAACTAGTCTAGTCTATCATTTAAAAAATATTATTGTTAAAATATATTTATTAACAAAACTGACAAATACCTTTTACAACTGGAAGATTTACACTGAAGCCATTAGGCCTGATTTATTAAAGCTCTCCAAGGCTGGAGAGGATACACTTTCATCAGTGAACCTGGGTTATCCAGCAAACCGGGAATGGCTTTCTGGAAAGGAATGGAAGTCATTTACTAATTGTTAGCAAATGCTTTCAATCCTGGACCAGAATTGGTGCCCAAAACTGGACTGCATATTTCTGGATGTGGTCTGACCAATGGTTTGTAAAGAGGCAGGATTATGCCTCCATCTCTGCAGTCTATTCCTCTTTTAATATAAGAAACTAAATGTATTCCCCCTAGACAGTATGAAGCATGCATGTTGTTAGCCCCCAAGTGCATAACTTTACATTATTTATAATTAAATATAATTTGCCTCTGTCCAATCTCTATCCTGTATGGACTTAATTCCATTACATAGTTTGGTGTCATCTGCAAACAAAGAAGTGGTACTTTTAATCCCAAGCTCTATATCATTTATAAAGATGTTAAACAGTAAAAGTCCCAACACTGAACCCTGGGGTACACCACTAATAACCTTGGACCATTCAGAGTATGAATCATTAATCACTACTCTCTGGATGCTGCCTTTAAGCCAGTTCTCTATCCATTTACAGATTTTCCAAACCTATTGACTCTAACTTGCATATTAACTGTCTGTTGGGTACTGTGTCAAATGCTTTAGCAAATTCCAAGTATACGATAAAAATGGCTACTTCACTGTCTGTTTACTTATTTGCTCATAAAAAGAGAGTAAATTTGTTTGACAACTTTGGTCTTTCTTGAAGCCATGGTTACTATCACTTATAATATTATTTTCTAGCAGAAACTCCTCTATGTGTTTTTTTTTCAAACTCTCTGGGACCTTTCCAACTATGGACGTTAAACTAACCGGTCTGTAGTTACTTGGTAATGACTTTGCTCCCTTTTTGAAGATATGAACCGCATTGCCCTTACACCAATCCATTAGCACCATGCCAGTGATTTAAAGTCTCTTAAAATGAGAAATATTGGCTTCAAAATAACTAAGCTCAGCTCTTTGAGGACACGTGGATGTAATCCATCAGGTCCTGGTGCTTTGTCAATCATAATTTTGTCCAACTGTTTCTCAATCATATCAACTTTGAGTCATTGTGACTCATTTAAGGCAAGTGACATTGCTATTATGAATTTGGACTTTAGCTCTGCCATTTGCCATTTTTAGTAAATCTGCCTTTTTTATCCCCAGTTAGCAACCCAGAGACATCCTTTAAGGAGCTGATCTGATCTTTTTCATAATAATATATTTATAAAAAATTGTAGGGTTTGCCTTACTTTCCTTTGAAATCTGTCTTTCATTTTGAAGTTTTGCACGTTTTATCTTCTTTTTACATCTTTTGATATATTCTTTATAGTTTTCAAACAATGAAGATGATCCTTCATTTTTATATTTTTTGCAATGCCCTTTTCTTGTTCCTCATGGCTTTTTTACCTTCAGCTGTGAGACACATTTTTAGGTTTTAATTTTAGCCTCCTAAACGTATTACCCATTAGAATATATTTTTTACTGTGTTTGTGTGGAACAGACTTGACACATTACAATTTCTGTTCTGTATTCTTTAAGATAATATTGTCTCCCAGTCAAAGTCACCGAGAGCTACCCTTAATAATGGAAAATTTGCTCTCTTAAAATTAAATGATTGTATCGTTCCTGTTTTTGCTTCCTGTTTACAGCTCACATTAAATGAAATCCATTTACCATGGTGTGGTTTTTAAAAGTGGGTGTAAAAAGTTTCATATTGTTTGTCAGAAACGAACAAAAAAGGGAACAAAAAAGTTGCCTCAACTTTGGACATTATTTTGATTGAGCCAAAATGTACCTCTATATGATATGATCCCTGTTCTAAATGTTCAATTGATCAGGTTTAAATCAAAGTGCAAAAACAAGTTTTTTTGTATAAAAGTGCTATTAGTTTTGCCGACACAGTTTTTTCTCCAATCCAGATATCACTATAATTCAGTATATTGCATGTACAAAGTGTTCATAATTACAGAAAGTAAGGAGGAAAGCACACCACTGGCTTATAAGCAGTCACAGCATGATAAATCCAAAGAGCAGCCTTAAAGCAGAAGTGTAGACAGATGTATCCAATTTACCCAGCTGTGTTTTCATTACAAATCTTGTATCAATGGTTCAAGCTGATGATGGTGTAATAGTGTGACAGATATTTTCTTGGTACACTTTGGGACTCCTAGTATGAATTATGAGTTTCATAAATGCCACTGCCTTTCTTAATATTGTATCTGACCATGTTTATGCTATTTGCACCAAGCTTTGCACCAATCTTCTTATGGCTACTTTCAGCAAGATAATGTGCCATGTCACAAAGCTCTAACCATCACTAACTGGTTTCTTGATCATGACAATTTGTTTACTGTATTCAGCTGACCTCCATATTAAATACCAATAGAAACTCATTTTAAATTCATAACTAAGGTAATCTTTGGTGGTTCAAATTTTCTATTGTGAATATTGTTAGGGAAAAAAAAATATATACTGATTTATTTGCTTTAAAAATTCCCACATCAACAGCAGAATCTTTTTTTCATTGGTGAATACATATTCCATTGCAGATTTTACATAAATAAAAGGAAACGTAATTAGGTAGGGTTGTGTTATTTTATTTTTTATTATTATTATTTTAGTTATTTTACATCCCAGCAATGCAACAAGTAGCAGGGCTGATTTGCATGGCATTAGCTCATACCGATGTCTAGCTAGATTTACAGTACAGCCTTTTTTACTATTGGCTTTACTATTATGCTGAATGTTCCCTTGACTTTACTAATAAGTGGTATTTGCGCTAACTAATGCATTATTATTGTGCAGTATGTACCCTTTACCTGTAGCATTTGGAAAATGCTGTAGTTTTCCTAGGCTTTACTAATATGCTGTATGTCCCCTTCCCTTAATTAATTTGTTTTATGTATCTTTGGTTTTTCTAATATGTTGTATGTTCCTTTGGCTTTAATAATATATTATGTGTACCTTTCATTTTACTAAAACCTTGCATGTACTTTTGGCTTCATTAGTACATTGTATGTACACTTGGCTTTACTAGTACGTTGTATGTACCCTTGGTTATGCTAATGTATTGTATGTACCTTTGGCTTTACTAATATGTTGTATTTACCCTTGACCTTACTAATGTGCAGTGCCAATTTAAGCACAAGTTTAGGATCTTGCTATACCCAACTAATGAGTACTAATTAGTGCAATCCATGCTAACTATGCTAAAAAATCACATTTGATTGTGTAAAATATATGACTAATTGACTTTTAATATACAAGCTACATGCTAGCAATACATTTTACTTTTATACACACTTGATAACTGTGTTTTTATGTAATAAAGCACAATAGGGTTTACATGTAGTCAGTTGTACAATTGCATATCCCTATATTTTTCTGAAAGCACACAAAACCTGCTAACAATCTCAACACATATTTCATAGAAAACTGCATTGTATTGGCAAGCTGGACTTTTCCTCGTCAAGTGAAAAATGCTGGATTGTATGATAAATATAATCATATAGTTTTTTTTTCTTTATTTGACAGCTGAGAATTGTGTTGATTCCCCTTTTGAGCAACCTCACGTAATTTATGTGCAATAAGTATGTGCTACAATGATTAATCTTGTTTTTCTCAGATTGCTATTCCAGATGGAGAAATCAAATGCTATTTATACTGACACAATGGGTTTATCCTTACATTCTCATATGGAGCCAGTACAAGAAAAGAAATACTTGACCCAAGGGCACCAGTGCTTTTCAAAGTCTCCAAAACATAGAAGATTTAGAAACCTAATCTACACTTAAGAGAGAAAATACAGGTTGTTAAGGGAAAAGGCATTTGCTACTGATGTCTGATGCAGCAGTAAATCAGGAGCCATGCTTTCAATCCAATCAGCCTTATCAAGCTTTTCACTAAGTACAGTACCTGGGTGTTTTTTCATTTCTTTTTACAATTGTCTGTTCAGGCGGTGGGTCCTTTGTGGTATTATTAAAGTTTTATATTTTTCAAAAGACAAGATATGCAAAGTATAAAAAACAGGTGAAAACATAGGTTGTATTATTTAAAAAGGAGGATAGGTTAGATGGATAGATAGATAGATAGATAGATAGATAGATAGATAGACAGACAGACAGACAGACAGACAGACAGGATTCAAATAAGAGTTTCAAATTAGTACAATACAAGCTGTATTTGTCCCCAGTAAAAGAGGCATGCCAATTAGCCCTTTGATAGAAAAACATTTACATGAGCAACATCAGCCAGCTAAAAGGATCCAAAAAGCAAAATATTCAATGTCTGATTTACAGGTGCATAAATCAAAAACCATGCTTTGGTTTTGTCATTATGGTAACACTTTTAAAATTATGGCAGCATATACATAAGCTAACTGAATTTGTAAAAAAAATAGGAACTGTGGTTGCCAGTTGAAGCTGATTGACAGGAAGAGGGGGCACTTATGAATATATATATATATATATATATATATATATATATATATATATATTGGGAGATTAGCTTCAAACTCACTCATTGCAGAGAGGTACTTCAGATTCTTGTTCAAATTTATTGGCACTATGCCCACTTTAATTCACCTAAAACACAATCTTCAGGGTTTTTCCTTGCAGGGGATGAGTGTCATCACTGTATGACATAAAACACAGATTTAGCCTCCTGACAGTCTCTACATTGGTCCCACAGACCTCAACTTTGGGAGACCTCCTTGGCTCTCCTAGCATACAGACTGCACTCATCCTGTCTACCAGAGCCTACTAGCCTCAGGCAACTTCCCCTGATTCAAAGACATGTGCTTTTTTATTGTCAATGGCTAGGTGCTTCAAAGCCAATTCCCGGTTGTCTGGCCCACCCATTTTTTCCAGGTTACTCTGAAAGAAAATGGGTGGGCCAGACAACCAAACCATAGCCTTACAATATTCACCATGTTCCCACAATATGTACCCAGATATACCCACACAAACTACAGTTTACACATGGTGAGACTACTGAAGAGTATAGTCTATGTCAGCTAACTGGTGACAATGGTTTAAAAAATATTTTCTAAAAAACTTTATTTTGGGGGGGGGGGGCAATCTAATTCCTGTTAGTATGAGGAGGTGTTACTACTGCAACATCATTATGTAATTTAAGTATCACTCAGTCTACTGCAACACTGCTTTTTCCCCGAAAACTAAATGTACAGAGGAAAATAATCCTGTTCTTTCAATTTTCAGTTATTGGCTGGTACTCTACATCTGGTAATCCAATCACCTTTACAACAGTTGGATGGTTCACACCTAAACTATTTACTGACATCAGATCTACAGCAGAATACAATATGGTCACACCTGAGGCTGGAAGAATATTTTTCACTATGCTAGTTCAGTTTTGTTTTTGTTTTTAGAAAATCTACTTTTAGAAAAGCATGAACTTTAAAATGTTAGCATAATGTTTAATGTACAGCGCTGCGTAATATGTTGGCGCTATATAAATCCTGTTTAATAATAATAATAATAATAATAATGGAGAGGAAAATAATTTCTCTGTGTGGGTTTATGGATTCTGCAATAAACTTTTACATAGTTGACCTTGATATGTTTCACCTGAACAAAGCATAAAATCTTTCTGATTATCTCAGGCCATACTTAAGTGTTCATTTAGTGAAAGTTAAAACCAAAAGAAAGCTAACTGATGCTGACACATCAGTAGAACTTAAACCCTTTCAGTTCTAGTCGGTAGTCAACATTCATTTGCAATGTGGTTTGTGTTCGGAATGCTTTAGAAGGCATGATGATATGTAAAGAACCAAAAAAAAATAAGAGGTGGCAGTATCCACTAATATCTTCTGTTTGAAATATATTGGAATCAACAGTTGGAAATACAACAGTTCACATTATATGCATAGTGGTAGTTCATGCCTGAACAGCTCCTTTTTATGATTAGGGGTAATAAAATTTAAATGATTTCAAAGAAATTGTGCAGATTTTTGAAGGGGAAAAAAATATTCCAATAAATCATCTTTTAAACAACAATACTTCTTCATATGACCTGATTTTTTTGTACTTGGATATAAATTTTCAATAAACCTGTCCTTCTCTTTGTTTCTAATGAACCATGCCAAGTTTCATTTGGCCCTTTTCTATTTGTTTTTTTTTATATATATACAGAACATAAACAGGGATTCTATTTGAAAAACAACAGGGTTTAGTATAACTTGTAGTGGAATACAATTTGGTGTTTGACTTTTTTGTAATTCAGTCTAATGATGTTTATGGTAAAAACATTGACATTGTTTACTATAGCAACAACAGAATAATTGCCAATAATATAGAATAATACTTTTTGTAAGGATCTCTCTGTTGTTGCGCATTGCAAGTTAACATGTGGATGTTTTGCACATTAATTTGTGTAGCATTCAATATATATCTGCAACATTCGTACATTTACAAAATACAAGATGTGTGTTTTGAAATTTTAATAGAGAACTTGCTAGAATGTGCAGAATAAAAGAATAAACTGTAAACAAAACAAAGTAAAAATAATATTGTTACAAAATATGTTTATAAAATCAGCAACTACCACTGTCCACTGTCACAAAAATTGTTAGCTAAGCATTAGGGCTTATTCAGACCTGATTTTTTTTTCAAGCGTTTTTAAAGCAGTTTTACTATTCAAAAACACTTGCAAACAATAGTTAACATTGGACTTCTTTAAGTGTCCATGAGGTTTGCCACCTCTGCTGCCTCCTTGGACTTTAAATGGAAGTGTTTAAAAATTCTTAAAAAGGCTTGTACAGGCATTTACAATTGCCAGTAGATGTTTTTAGGCATTTTTAACTAGCCTACACCGCCTGTACAGGCAGTTGCAAATTCCTGTATTAGCATTTGCAAAAACCAGGTATTTTTGCCTGAAAATGACGCCTAGCATTGCATAGGTGTCCAGGAGTGGTAACGCGTGCATTTTCTTTAATGCAGGTCTGAATGAGCCCTTACAGATTACATGAGAAGCAAGTGAGCAAGGTGTGTGGGGCCATTTTAAAGCTTTAAAATTCTGGTGATCCTTTCAACCTAAATTAGAAACGTTAAAGCCCAAAAAAGGTCAAATGAACATGGTGTACATTTGTATAGTAACATGGGGTACTTCCCTTAATCAAAATCTTTAGTTAACTGGTTTCCTCACACCTTGGACCACATATCTTGTTGCATATGACTGTAATAGGGGCATCAGTTAGGAAGCTCCTAAATGACTATTGAGAATGGCTTTATTAACTTTGTGAATTGAAACTATAAGTAAACAACTTCATACTTCACCAGTGTCTTCTTTGTTTTCTGGATTAGTCATAGCATTATTGTTCTATAGCATTACAGACCTATAGTGAGAACTAGGTCAGCATTCAACAATACCGTTTGTGTGCAATCAAGATTCTAGCTAACTTTTACACACAACTTTATATATATATATATATATATATATATATATATATATATATATATATATATATATATAGAGGGAGAGAGAGAGAGAGAGAGAGAGACATTTTAGTACCAAGGGGTAAGTTCAGACTAGCAGTTAAAAATACACAGTTTAGTGCCTAGCAAATGCTAAACAGGTGATTAACAACAGCTGTATGCCTACAAAAATTGTTTGACTGAACTTAGCCTTTAGTAGAGAAGGGTTATACTTTTTTAAAGTTTTTACTGCTGTCTTTGCCCCTTTTTTGTCCTGGTGACCACTGTCATTAAAGACAGAAAGCAAGTGGTGGCCAATGGCAAGAGTGTCTCTTACATTGCTGGTCAATGGGAAGAATGTCACTCCTCCAGATACCCATAAAGATTATTGGCATCAGTTAAACTGACCTGAGAGTCACAAATTGCTCATTGGAAGCCCCTGGAAACACTGCTCTAGAGCAATACAGTAAATGAGACTTTTGCGCTGCTTGTAACTGATATGTAACCTTCAACACCATTGTGCCGAAGCTTACAATCAGTAAAATAAATACAAGAATCTGTGGGCATTCTTTGTTCTATTTAAAGTTCTCCTTTAACAGGCAGACATGGCTGTAGACAGGCTGAATGAGAGCAAGACTATCTGTATATGGTTTATGTTTTCCTGTGAATTATATTATACTTAAATATTCATAGTATTTCTCTTTCAGAGCATTAATTCATCTGACATTGTATAGACAGAAACTTAAAGAGCTCAGTATAACCCATACTGAAATTCTAATTAGCATTTTCTGTCTCTTTTTCCCTTTACTGCTGCTTTCTGGTTAGCTTGCCTCATTTTGATGTGGAAAGGTACCTTGGGATCAGATCTCTTGTCAAAGCTCATTGACCCCATCCTCTAGTATGGAGTGTATTATAACACGAGAAGCCTAGTCTGAAGAATACTCATTTATCTACATTATGAATCTTAGCAATGAGAACATTTTATTCCTGGCATCCTCCAAACTGGCTAATTTACAGTCTTGTCATGTGCAGGTATATGTGTGTGCCTGTCTCCAAAATGTGTTGCCAGCCTACCATTTAAACCGCACTCCACTGCACAATGAAAATTGACAGGAATGTTAATTATTAACCACCAAGAAGCAGACTACAAAATTGTGATTCATGCATGGTTTAAAAAGCATACAATGCTCACTTTTATTTTCTGTGTAATCAGAGAAAATACAGTTTTGTGCTGTTACAGTTGTATGATACATGCAGTGTATAGTTGTCCTATACAGAATCACTTATACAATATTAATCATCATTGCATACTATGGAACTTGAATATAAAGTGTAAAAAATGGAAAAGACACTTTTTTTCATTCGTTTATATAACTTTTTTTTCCGTGTAAACACCTCTTTTAGCTCTTTATGAAAAGCAATAGCTATTAGATTTCCCTAGTATTTAGGAATTTTTGTCACCACATTATGATTGCAGTAAAATATATTACTAATGGACTTTGCCAAATTATAATTAGATAAAATTTTAGATGACATGTTTTTTCCAATTAGATTTTGTGTTTGGAAAAAATGGATCCCAGAGTCCTTCTGAAAGCATTAGTGTTATCCCAGAGATTACCCCAGCAAATTAAGGAGTACTCAGAATCACTACAAAACATTTATCCCCTTAAAGAATAATCCTCAATAAAGACTTAATACAGAAATTGTACCACCTACAATCCCACTAAGATTCCCATGGTCCAGGTATTTAGTTGTCATTCTTAATCAAACAGCTCTACTCTAGGGAAAACAAAAACAACTAGGCTATCCTCACACTGCAAGGTTTAAATACTTGAATATGAATAGGGAATATTCAAGACATGATATGGGTAAACTACAACCTCTGGGCATACACAGCCAGTTGAACTTATTAAACTGGCCCGCTTTTACACATAATTTATATCAGTTTATACAAACACTCTCCATCCATCTGATACTGGCCCGTAGTCTGTCAATTTTTACAACTCATTGTGGCCCTTGAGACAAAAAGTTTACACAGCCCTGACCTAGGAGGACGACAATATAGAGATTTACTAACCTCATTCTTTGTTGATGTTCTAGGTTGTGGGTAGCCCATTGCTCCCCTACAATGCACTGCTATTGGACATGCATTATAGTGGAAGATATTAGTGATTGTGATCACAGCCTGGATCAGCCCACAGAGGCCTTTAGGGACCAATCACACAGAGATAAAGCCTGCTAAATGGAGGCAATAAGGTAAAAGTAAACCTCCTTGTTCTGGTTCTCCTAGTTTTAAAGGAAAATGTCATCCTTGCAGTGAAATACATGGACCACAAATACAGATACATTTGCAGTACACAGTCAATTATGTGATTTTTTATATCTTCCTAAATTGTAAGCTCTTTTTGGCAGGGTTATTTTTTTTTATCTATCTGTCATTTGCACCCCTGATTTATTGTACTGGGCTGATAATAATATAATGCAGACAGGGAAAAAAGACAATTGTGATACTATGCAGGCAATAAACAAGTAATCTTGACAATATACAAGAAACTTCTCCAGCTTTAATTCAACCATGCATGAGCAACCCCTTTACAAAATCCCCCCTCTATCCCCTTCCCAAATGAAAATGTACCCCTAAAAACAAATATTCCCCTTCCCCCCCATCCCAGGAAATGGAGGGTAATGTGTTATATGCCACATCAGAGCCAAGAGGTCATTGAAGGGCTTTCATGCACTCTGTGCCACTCTACATCCATGGTCTTTATAAGGCACATTACTGCTATACAAAGAGAATTAGAGAAAAAGTACAGAACTGAGAGTGGAACTGGAAATTAAAAGGCAATGCTTTATATGGATAAGGTCTTTGAACCTTTTTTCCTGATTGGCAAACTGTGTTCCAGCAGAATTAAAACCTTTGTCTTGAACATACCGGTATCATACAGTTGCCATACTCACAGTATAAATGACTTTTCCATTCACATTAAAGAATGTTATTGAAAGGGGGAACTCATGTTTAATTTGAATACCAAATCATGTGCAAGTAGAAAAAAATATATATCATTGGCCATTTAAAGGAACAGAGCTTCACATTATTCACTAAAATTCACTTTGATAAGTAGACAACCTATATTTCATTAGTAAATCAATACTATTGCATTTGTTAGCCGATATTTAATGACTGCTGACAGGATTTATTTTATTATTGACATTTATTTCAACACATTTACCTCCTAGAAATCTTTGCTTTGTGTCTCCCTCTCTCAGCAGAGTGGATGCCTCTGTCTGGAGGTAAAGTATATATGTTTCTCCTTCTCTATCTCTTTGTCCTTCAGAGAGTTCTGTTATGGAAAAAAGTAAAATATTGAAGAATACACAAAAAAACCTTCTGTTGCATATGCTACAAAATAATTGGGTACTTATTTGTGTGTTTATTTGATTGCACATGTATGTAAAAATAACATATCATGTATTATGCTATGAAAGCTGATTTGTAATGTATTGCTAATAAAATTACCTACTCATTACAGTCTGACACCATTGTAAATTAAAAAAAAAACAGAGTATTCAAACGTCTCTTTCTTGCAATATGGCACACAGGAGGGTTCTATAAACTGTTTATTTATATCACTTCCCTAGAAATTCTATGCTAAGTGAGCGCCATTGGCTAATTGCATTCCAACTAGTGTACAAAAAAATTTAAGCATCCCCAGCAACTGGAGTTTTAAACTAGAATACTTTTAAATATACTTCTATTAATTAATAACAGAATTGGGATGGTTTACTTTTTCTTAGCTATCTTTTCAAACACCTTGAGAAATTACAAGGTAAGGCAAACATCATAATTTTGCAGAGAAAAAGACAAAAGAGACGCAGCATTAACATTTGCTAAAGTGTATACTGTTTAACAGATATTTTTTTTTTAAAAAACTCATTTATTTTTTCTTAAATCTCTAAGATTTACATTTTTAACCTTCCACCCACAGATAAACAGAATGCTGCACATAACAGTACCATAGTTTATAGGCAGAGCAAAAAGGTTTCCCCTATGGAAGTAAATACTGCATAAGGCTTTTCTCATCTTTCCTCCTCTGTGGCTCCCATATACTTTTGGGACTGACACTGATAGATGAACAAGGTGTTACAATTAGTAATTTGAGTAAAAAATGCATTCCAAATCTCAAGGTTCACATATTTATGATACTACTATATCAGCATTTTAAGAAAACAAACCTTTAACTAAAACAGGTATGATTCCCACGTTGGCAATAAAATGAGTACTAACTACATATTTTAATACCATAGGTCTGCACTTTGTACTCTGTTTTCTTTACAAAAGTGTCAACATGATAACACATGATTATTGTAAAATTTCCCCAGGGAATTCATTTTATAGCAGTTATGATAATTGAGATTTTACTATGTCTGAATATGTTTCTGTGTGTAAATGTCTATGTGATCATGGTGTATATAAATCTAACAATTTAATAAAATCATGGTATAATATACATATACTTAAACATAAAAACTGACCTGAATCTGTCTAATGTTTTAAAGACGTGCTGCGTCTCTGGTATGATGTAACACTTTAGAAATACATTTATAATACTCACTACACACAGAGTACACATCACAATTTTACATACTGTGGTTCATGTGTAACAATGCAACAACCTTGTATCCATGCTTTGCAAAGGTTCATTAGTTTGGACCATTATTTTTGCTTAATGTGAATCTGTGTCCAAACTAGGCACATTATGGTATTTGCATATTGTGAACAAGGGTTACAATACTTTAAACATGCCATCATTTATCAGTGTAGTTATAGGCATTGCAGAGAAATTTATCTTTAAAATTCATACCATGGATACTATAAGCTATTTTCTGTGGAAAGCAGAACCTTGGCCACCTGCCAGCCATTTAATGCAAACAAACCCTAGGTTCATGTAAGCTGCATCAAACTGTCAGAATACTGATTGCAGAGTTTCTAATGTGATCTTCAAGGATAAATTATTTAATAGTACATGAATCTAGATAGGACTGCAAAGCTTGTTAAGACTTTCGTTAATTATTTTATTATTGCCTATAGTCTGGGCAATGGAAATGTGCACAAACACACTCAATCTTGCCTATCAAAAAATACTTATTTTGGGCAGCCAACCTGTCTTTCACACACTTTTATTAGGCCACATAGCCACCTATATGGCTTAAATGTCTCTGCTTTGCTACCTTTCAACCTCTGGCCTTTTTAATATCAAGGAACCAGTCTTATCCAATGAGCTAAGGAATGAACCAGGAACGTATAAGGCTGAACTAGGAAACCAAAAAAAAAAAAAAATAGGTTCTTCTGACTACAAAGTTTGGCAGACATGTGAAAACCAAAAGAATGGTCAATTATAGTTGCAATGCCTTTACCAGATAAAATAAATGCACATGCACATGCAGTTTACTATGTATTTCATTTTAACCTAGTGTTCCACTTTATTTTATCAACAACCATATTGCAGTTTTAACTAACGTTCACCAAAAATTGGGTTTGTTGCTGTAAATAAATATACAAAATTTCTCTTGGAACTGTTTTAATAAATAATTAGGTTTACTGCAGGTTTGCTAGTGCTGAAATTCAGGTGCTGTCATGTCCATATCCTAAAGCTGATCGCTTGGTTTCAATAGTTTCAGTCACAAACTTGAAAAATTCAGCAGATATCTGTGTGACAATTATCTGAACATGTATACATCTGAGATGTATACTCATTCCGGGTTGGTATTACAGTATAGATACAGTAGGTAGAGGATTAGAACACCAACCAGGAAGGTATATTTTTAGAACAAGAACACAAATGGCAGTGTACATATCTTCACAGTGAAAGGTCTGCTATCAGGCTAGGAGTTGGGAAATCAATGAAGGATCTTCTTTTGCAAATGCATAAAACAGGCTTATCCATATAACACGCAATGCTCAGCCATCTGACAGGTTGTTGGAAGTGCCACACTAATCTAATAAGTGCATTTCTAGATTGTGAACATGCATCTAAACTTCGGGTTGGGTAGACAGTGATATTTGGGGCATTAAAAAGCAACCTGTGTTTGGTAGAGGGATGTACTCCAGCACCCACCTACTTTGTGGTTCTGAGATATCATGTAACTTTTTGTAAATCATGAGATTTTGAAAAAGTGTGTAATAATGTGAACACCCTACTTTCATCATTTCCACCAGTCACAGCGGCATTTTTCCAAGAATATTAACCAAAACTGATAGTAAATTTCATACTCTGGGAAATGTGGAAACTTGGACCATTAGTCCACAGCTTGCTTTCATTGATTGTGCCTGGAAATAGGGTAGTAGATGTACCATCTTTTTTGTGTTAGGTTAGGCATTCCAAAAATCTTCTAACACTGATGGTAGCAATGAAGCTGTTCACACTACAGTGTGAGAACTGTGGAGCACTCCCCTGTATTCTTACAAACTGCTATAGAATTTGCACATCATACATAAATTTAGATGCAGCGGGAAACAACATCTTACATGAATTGTATTTAAAAACTGTACAGTGAAAGACTGCATTTCTAAAGATTGTTGATCAGGTAATCCCTAATATATCTGAATACTCAAACAATTAAGTTGTCCTCATAACATTCAGGAATTGCCCAAAGTGAGATTACCCATACACATTGCACAGAAACACGTCTATAGGCAAATAACTGTGGCTAGTGTTTTTACCAATAGCACATTCCTGTGTTATAGGTATTGTGTAGTGGTTTTGTGCATAGGGTCCTATTTATTAAAGCTCTACAAGACCAGAGAGACCTGAAAGAACCTGGGCAATCTAGCAAATTTGAAATGAATGTCTTGAAAAAAATTTGCTATTAGTTGGCAAATGTTTTCAATCCTGGTACAGATTATTTTCCAGGTTTGCTGGATCATCCAGGTTTTCTCATGATAATCTAGCTTCTTAGAGCTTGGAAAACTTAAAGATCCATAGTCTATTTTTATTTGTTTGCAAAAAGGAAAACTTTAAAAATACAAATTTTTATATACAAATACTCCTCGCTTAAGGACCAGGTTCTGTTCCTGAGATCTGGTCATTAAACGAGGAACATAGAAAGACATAAGAGGAGACGCCCCTTGGATGTACACTGTAAAGTTTAGTACAGTATACTTGTCGGAGGAGCCGGTCTTAAGTGTGTCAGTACACAGGTAAGTTGCTAATCGAGAATTACCTGTATATATTATTTAATGTACAGCGCTGCGTAATATGTTGGCGCTATATAAATCCTGTTTATTAATATTATTAATAATAATATTATTAATAATAATAATAATAATAATAATAATATATATATATATATATATACAGACAAACTTGTAATCATAACAAAGTAGTAAAATACATTAAATACATCAAAAACTGTCATTATTTGTACAAAGTTATGTTAATTTTTTTTGAAATAAGAAGGAAGGCCCTAAATAAGAAAGTTCAAACTTAAACTCAGCCTCATTCTTAAAAAAAATTGGGCCAATTTATTACTGTTTTAAAAACAGTCATCTTCTGTCAAAAAAAAATCTGTCTTCATTTTAGACCCTTATAGAATCCTAAATATTAATGAACAAAACTACTTTCATTTTTTAGTAGACAATCCTAAAATGATTTTACTTTATGCTGTATTTCCATGCTGCTTTTTTGTTTGGATAATTCTGTTAATGCAATGCTGTGTAATGAACATCATGTCAAGGGATATCATGTTGTAAAAAATATTTGGTTATTCATACATTTATCTACTATGCTTTATTATGTGTTCTTGAAGATAGATTGTTTCTGAATCCCAAGCTACATCTCCTGGCTGAAATGTGGTGATACGCATCGCTTTCACTTTTTCTAAGCACACAGAGTTCTCCATATCTTGCCTGCTAATTGGCACAAACTTTAGATAGCATTTATTGTTACATTAAACATACTTAATACTTTGTGACTATTTTAGGTAACATATACATCTACTACATATATTTACTTTTAAAGGTAACTACTCTTAGTATAAATGTAACTAGAACCTAAACTACATGTAATCCCTTTTACTTACTTTCTTGGCCTGAGGGCGGGAGAGGAAGCAGGAGGAACCGATCATGAACACATGGTGACAAGGAATATGGTGACTATAAAGAATTGGTCTCATCATTCCTAGCTGTTTTTGTTCATTGTCTATTCACAGACTGGTCTCAGAATGTAATATTGATAAAATACAGTAGAGAAAATCCAGTCACTGTCTTGGCTATGCCTCTTGCCAGGACTGTGCACATCTTATGGCAGGATGAACAAATGCACAATATTTGTCAGGGAGAACAGATTCTAGAAATGTTTATATTTTAACCATGTATTTCACTAATGCCCTGGAGTAATTTCTCATTAAAGTGGAACTAAACCATCAAAATAAAAAATTGCAACCAAGCAGGTCTTTTATTACAGAAGGTACAGACGTTCATTCTGCAATAAAATAAACATACATGCCTCATTAGAAGTTTTTTTAAATCGCTTCACCTGTCTTTGCTCCTTCATGGGCAAAACCATCCTCATCCGGTCCTCTTCCAAGTGTCTGAACTTTGGCCATCTTGATTCACCAGGCCAGGACGATGTACCTCTTGCACATGTGCGTGGGAGATCATTTAGTCCCGACATATCCAGTGGATGCTGGGATATTCGGCATATCCCGCATCTTTCACTGAATTGTGCATGTGCAGCTTAGTGTACTACAAAAAAAATATTGTGAACAGGCAGGAAAGTATGTTTAATAGCAAAAGGGACATCACTTGTGTCTTTTGCAATAATAATCTTGTCAGTTTACAATTTTTATATATAATTTTTACTATAATTCCACTTTAATGCAAAATGTAAACTAGATTTTTTAAAAGCACAATACCTGAGGGCCTATTCACACTACACTGGGTAATGCATGTCCAATAATGTAATATGTTGTTATGTGTTAAGGCGTGTTGAGTGAAGCCAGCCCAATATTTTACCGTTGCAGTGGGGAGTTTGTTACTTGCTATAGTAAAAGTGTACTGATGTGCCATTTAATAATAAATTATGGGGAAGGGCACTACATAACAGTTCATACATTATGTGTGTGGTAATGCAAGGTAAAATGTAATGCAAGGTTTAAATGTACCTTTGTGCAGGAGGCCATAATTTCCATAAAAGAAAACCAAAGACTGCAAAAAAGAACATTTTTAACGACTAGTAGTTCATTTAAGATTTTTGTGCATTTATTGTAGTATCCTGCTCATTCAGAAGTTGGCTCTTGTAAAGTGTGTGAAATGTGTTTCTATTACACCATGCATGGATTAGTAATGGTACATCTGCTAAGGTTGACTCACTTGGGGGTGTATGAAAGAAAGTCAGAAAGTTGCCAGGTATGCCTTCTCCAAAATATGCTTATAAAAATTCAACCAAAGCATATGTAACCATTATAAGCCACTCTACTCTGACAAGAAAATTCAGCGACTAAGGAACAGAAGCCAGAAATGCCCTCAACGGAGTATAAAGAAAATTCACTTCAAAAACACTTTCCAAAGCACTCCATGAGCATATTTACAATTTCATTAGAAAAAGCTGCTTGGTGTTTCTTTTCTAAATCAGAATAAACATCTGGATCATATTCCTACATGCATATCAATAATAGTAGGAGTATTTCAATTTGTTTAAAAAGTGTTTGATTGAAGCTTCGGGAAATCTAACAAGCTGTTGAAGAGTTTAATAGGAAGCAGAGAGGGTTATCTGTTGCATGTTGTTAGAATCTCCATCGAGATTCTACACCACCCGTATCTTCTACGAAACATTAACACCGGCATAAAATATTCATAAGAATAGAAATATTAGCGCTTTGGGAGACCAATGTAGGAAAGAGCAGAGACTGAAATATGAATTTCATTATCATTTTTTGACAAAGTTACAATACAGAAATGCCAATTAGAATATCTTCTATTAGACTTAGAAAGGGAGGCACACAAGGCTTTTAGAAAAATGGATAAATGGTCAAATAACAGAGCAGTATTTATTTATAACCTTGTATAATTACCACTATTATACTGTGTTTACAGCTATTTTTAAGTCACAGCATTAAAATATAACAACAGACAACCAAATAATTTAGTTAGGTTGCAAATCCCACCAACTGGGCTCATTTGTGGTCATTAGAGAGCTGTGATACCATGTGGTCATCAGATAACAGTAAGAAATTTGGAAAGATTAGTATCTAGCTTAGCTGTCTGTATGGGTATTTGTTCTCCACCACATTAGTATCGTGTTAAGTGTATTCTATCTTTATTACTTCATGCCAGATCCTCAACTGCATAAAAACCCTGCTTAGCCCAAAACGAAAAAAAAAAATAACAAAGATGCATTGGTACAGTTAGGAAGTGAAATTTTAAGGACAATCCACATTCCAGATCCTATATTGCCATTCAATTTTTTCCATTCGTAGGGAAACATTGTAGGATACCTGTATCAAAAACAACATGGCTTGCACTACATACCTGTTTTCATTAGATAAATACATGCTTCTGAAATGTTTTTAACACTTATGTATTAGGGATTACATAATATATGCAATTCTTGCCATAAAGGTCAACATAAAGAACAATGCTGAAATTGATCCAGCACAATATTGTATCACTGTTTGTCAATAATTACAAAAAGTTTCTTTTACAGTAGAATAAAGGAAATAATTTCCTCTGTAATAATATTCAGCGCAAGTATTGATAAGTATAGTATTCAGTATAGTATATATAGTATATAGTATAAGTATAGTATTCAGTATATTGAAAACAAAAACAACTAAGTTGAGTAAAAAAACCTAAATCAAAATATGTTATCTTTTGAAATCCAAAGTTTCTATAGCAAATAAACCGCAGGTATTATAATAATAATAACAAAAAATAATAGCAACAACAAAAACAAAAATATATGCTAGGTTAGAAAGAGTTTCAGAAAGAAGGCCTAAGAAAACGACAGTATGTTTCAGCACCTGTAGTTTACACTTCATTATCTGATTGAAAAAAAAATAAAAGCAGAACTGAACTCTATGGGTGGAGAGCTTCTGCCATAAATAGCAAGTATGTGCAGCATATTGTGCAATTATAGCACGGACATACCTGTTTCTAGGTATGTTGCAGTGACTCCACAGTAATCCTCTTCAGCCATTTGGATCCTGACTGGTGATGATGAACACACAGGTGTTATATTGTCCCTGGTTGCTGGCTCTGTATGCGGCGGTGCCAGACGCAGCGCTGAATTCTACACTATGTGGCTTATAAGGATAACACAAAAAGGCACCAGGAGCCAGGGCTTTTTTTGTTAAGAAAAAGTAGCATTTCTTTTTTGTCAATAAGCTCTACATCCTGGTGATTTTTTTTTTTTGTTTAGGTGCACAATTAACAGTCACGTACTGTATGTCAAAATGAATAAACATGAGCTAACAGCCGATTGTAGTCAGTAATGAAAATTGCTCAGCAATTGGTTACTTTGAGCTATAAAATATTGTTTCCTTTTTTCTCGTAACATCTTCAGTATTATTTAGCCATAGGGCACCTTGAAAGAATTATATTGTGCATTATCACTTGGAGTAAAAGAATTAGAAATGGAAAAATCATTTGTGAATAAATGTCACCCAATACTGTAACATTAATTTGAGGTATGCTGGCCATGAACAGAGACACTCACAGTTTGGCTGAAGCACATAATCATTTTATCATGCATAGGGCACAAAGGATGAATCAGACCCCTGGAGACTAATGGTAAGGGGGAATTAGACAGGTTAGAAATCATAACTTAATAAAGCATGAATTACAGTGCTGTGCTTGCAAAACTTTAAAAGACAAGATCACCCTACATGTCTGAGCAGTATGCTTTTGGAAGGAATAAATAGGAGCAGTCTCCTGCTTCTTTTTTTAATGTCCAGTCACAGGGGAGACAGACTGGGCTGTGCTGTGTAAATGTCAGAACTAGCTGGGCAGAAATACAGATTATATGGCAGGTAAAATGGATCTCATTTATGTATTTTCACCTGTAGATTCAGATTCTTGCATGAGTTCAACATTTCTGCAGGAACCAGCCCTGACACATTACATAGGGTTCAAATGCTCTCTGCATCATATGCATGTTTTTTTAGAGCCTGACATGGATGACTAAACTATCTTCTAGTTTTATATACTTTAACAGCTATTAATAACATAGCTGTATTACTCTACACTGCAGTAACATTTAATAGCAGATCCCCACTGCTGTGTAGCCTAGGATTCCATCTTGTTTTGTAAATCAACAGAGTAAAAATAAATTATGAGTTATTTTCAATGGAAATGGTATTTCTGAATGTATATCTCTAGCTAATAAACTTTGAATACTTCTGCTCTGATAATCATTCATTCTAGAACTGTTCTATGGTAAAATGTATACCATTCACTAAGAAGAAAAAAAGCTGAATTACTAAAGGAGTTGAAATTTTTCACACACCACCATTTGTGAATATTTAATTATCCAGCCATATGAACTCTCACTCCTGCGCAGTGCAAGATCAGAGGACTTAGCAAGAAGACCAATAAAGAAAGAAGATGGTGGCCTCTGCGCCGAGACAAAAAAGAATTCCTGGTTGGTGTGGGATCGAGATAAACTCCAGCAGCCTTGAGGGATCTGCAGGATTAAAGGTATGTTTCTTTAGTTCCACTTTAAAGTGAGTATTCATATGAATTTTTGTGTAAGGTTTATTCTGCCTTTCATAAATGAGCCTAAATACTTATTTACATGGATAGAAATAATAATGATATGGTAATATTCGTTTTAGTTTTTCTTAGTAGTATTAGTATTTTAAACCAATTTTTTTTCTTTTGCAGAGAAAATAGCAAACCTAATATGTGGTGTGCAAGGCAAATGTCTTTCTACAAAGCATCATAAATAAGCATGTACATGGTTCCTGTTTTTTTCTGTAATTTAAAAAAGTGGCATTCAGCTTTGATGAGGATATACCGCCTGTATTTTTCATGCATGGATTGGAAAGTAAGAAAAAAAAGCTAAACAATCACTTGTGTGAACTGATTGAAGTGCCCATTCCAACTTCTTATTGAGCCTATGAAAACATCTCAAGCAACAATGCGAGTCCCTCACTTCTTGCAGTGTCAGGATTTTGATGTTTAGGTCAGTGGAGGTAGGACTGGCCACTGTACTCTGTGGGATTAATTTCTACTTAAGAATTTTACCTCTGACCTGCAATGAGTACATTGTCAAAACCCATTAATAGTGAAGCCATCTGAAAAATGACAAGCACAGCCTTTCATTTAAACTGACAAGCTGGTGAACCTGCTTGTTTTAGCTTCAGTATACAACACTTTGGATATGATGCAGGTAAGAGGTTATTTTCCCCCTTAAAACAGTACATCTATGCCAAGTGTTTGAGAATCAGGCATTCATACGAACATAATGGCAACAGACAAACTGGTAAAGTGGTAATAAATTACAAGAAATAAAATGCAGCGCCCCCTCCCCTCACTTCCAATAATGTATGCTCTCACAAACCTTCACCATGGCAGCTCAATATAAGCAACTAGGCTCAGCAAACTAGATTTTGCTTTCACGCATGCATCAAATTGAACTCCCTAAGCTTCATTGTATCAGAAATGTCACAGGGCTATCTTTAGACGTCTTGTCTGTTTTAAACTACAAACAATTGTGATGCTTAACACAGGAAGTGAAGCAACACAGATTGGAGCTTTTAGGAAGCTCAGCTTCACAGCCGTTATTGATTTGCAATACAATATGCCAGGATCATCTTTCCCTTCTACCATCAAAAGCTATTTAACCAATCACATTATTGCAAAACAATTAGTATAATAGGACAGTGATAGTCCCTATAATTTTTCTAGCCAAGAAAATACAAGCTAGACAATATTTTTTTTAATTCTGCATTAACTAAACAAATGTAGGACTAGTTCAGAGACTGATTAAAATAAACATTTTTTTAAATTATATAATGGTGCAAAAATGGCTTATTTACCCTGCTAGATAATATGCTATATACATTTGTCCTCATTAAATAATTATTTCAGACATTATTTAATAATGTCTATTAGTCAAAGAGTAGCACTTAAATAGTTCAAGCCCTGGTTGAATACTAACATATAACACTTTTTTATATTAAAAAATACAGTAAAATGAACTTGATGCAAGCAATGTTTAGTCTTTAAAAATACCATGGTCCATGTATAGCTACATGGGAGGGTGCCGTATTTGCTTACAGCATAGGCAGGCTCTGGTTTCTGCTTTGCAGTGCTACAAAATGATTATGATTTACTACTACTAAATTCAATGCAATCTATGTGCTAGGCAAATCACTGAAAACATTGCACTCTCTATGCTGACATCTTATCTATCTGGAATAGGCATGAGCAAAACTGACAATTTTTTCTTTGTGATAAGTTTGGCAAAATGCATTGGAGTATAATGGCAAAATTAAAATGAATTTTGAGGGTTTAAAGTAAACCTGTGTCCAGATTATGCACAATGAACTAATTACATTAGATTTCAAAAACAATCAGAAAAAACATTGCACAACAAACCTTAATCATCTACTGACCTTCCAATGTAAGTAAACAGCAGATGTTCCAAGCTGTACTAACTAAAATTTTCAGAGAATCTTGTAGTACATCTTATGTAATGTTTGAGAATTAATTTCTGCATAGTACCTGCAGCTACAGTTCACTGAGTTTGGTTTGTTAGGAATGTGCAAACAGTTTGCTGTACATGATCTGAGTACAGGTTACTTTATGGATGTGAAACTGCTCCAGAGGATTGGGCATGATGCAATGCATAAATTCATATGCAGAAAATTGACTTTTTTATTACAATTACATGGGAAAAAAAACCTCCTGCAGAGCCACTCTGTTGAATTTGTTTTCAGTAATATTAAACAGTAACAGGATGTTGTTCATTAACCTTTTCGCCATATCAGACAGCTACACTGCTAAGCCCACTTACTGCTTCAACATTGCTGATATTTTTAAACATTGAGCAACAAATGTATTATCTGATAGTATATTTAATATATATATAAAAAATATATATATATATATATATATATATATATATATAATATTTTTAATATTAAAAAAAAGAATAAAAGGAGCATACAATATCTAAAGCCACAGTTCACAAAAAGGTATTGGGCTCCCTGCTGTTTCTCATACACTGAAGGCCTGATATATATTAAAGTATCAAATTGTTCTCTGAAGCAACCAATCATGCTCAAACCTGTCTTGGAAGTTTAAATTTAATTGGTGATACAGCAACACAAAGAAACAGTGCAGGCTTTAGTGCTGACATCCTAGAAAATGATAGTCAAACTTGATGCACATAAGATGTGATAAAACAGTAAACTTTTTCAGCTCCTCCCTTGGACACATTTTAACACACGGAACTTAATTGTAATTTGAAACTCTTCAATTATGGTCTTCAGAGTGAAAAGCAGAAAGAAAGGCTTCAGGTGTGTTGCACTTTGTATGGTAAGGTTTAGTACAGGGTTAAATTTTGCGCTGTATTTTTCCTATATCCATGTGCTTAACTATTCCACATGAGAGTCCTCAGCTAAGACAAAAAAAATTATTACTTCACTGATTTGGTTTACTTGTCATTTGAAATGTTAGTTATATATATCACTATCTACATGGAGTTTGTATGTTCTCCCATACATTGCATAGGATTCCTCCAAGCACTCTGGTTTCCTCCCACAGTTTGAGAAACATGCAGTGAGGTTAGTTGGATTAGACTGTGTTAGTGACATATGACTACAATGGAGACATTAGATTTTGAGCCCCTTTGAGGGACAGTAATAATATGACTTTGGACATTGTAATATCGACTCTATATAAACTTATGATAACAATATACCATCAGATGTGGGTTTCAACCTGGTATTAGGCATTTACCAACAGAAAAAAAAAACAAATGGGACAAGTGCCAGAGCAAAGCCAATCTGTTAAAAGAATATAGAAATTATGAAAAAGCTGTCCTTACTCAGCACTGCGTAATATGTCAGTGCTATATAAATACAAGATAAAACAATAATATATCCTCAGATGTAGTTAAATCCTAAAATTTGGCAATTATTAAAAGAAGTATCAGAATGGCGCAGGTGCCCGAGCAAAGTCAAAAAATAGAAATCATGAGAAAAGCTGGCCTTACTCAGAAGGTGAACTTTCTTCTATATTGCTCTATATGATTAATGTTAATGTGAACAGCATCAAATAGTTACAGTTAAAAAGAACCAGGATCCATACCCATGGAACGCTAAAGTCAGCCAAAAAAGAAACTAGCTGAATATATATATATATATATATATATTATATTATATTTGCCACGTTTGTCTGTGTTGATGCAGAGACGTGCCTGGATCTGGCGTTCACAGCATGAAGGCAGCTTATACTCAAGCTATAGTGCTCCGAAAAAGCAGAATCATTAAATAGTTAGATTATTTGAAAAGAAAACACCTAAAACTACTCAACTTTATATAGACCAAAAAGAAGCATATTAGTAAAGACTGCTTTCTGAAGATTGTATTAGAGAGTCAATCTTTACTACAAATATCCATCTAAAACTTTGAAGATATTGCAGTTTAAAATAAAATGAACAATACTGCTGTATTTGTGTGGCTCCTTGGCTTGTTCCGTTTGTATTATTCTCTTTTTCCCTGTCTGCTATCGCTCATAACCTATAGTTCATCTTTGAATTACAAGGGAAATTGACCAGCTTTTGATATATCTAGCATCTGTTCACAGCCATAAATAATACAGTATAAATTGAAAGAAGGAATGCTTTTAAAACTATTCTATTGCAGAAATAGTTCTCCTCTAGGGCAGGTATTCAGCCATGACCACCGCAAGGAATGAAAATCCATACTTTTCCTACCTTGTTTAGAGCCCTGCATAGTAGGACAATGTACACTCACTGAACAGACACGTATTGTAAAGACATTCTGAAAGGACAACATGAAATTCGCTGCAAGAAAGAATAATGCATTCTAACAAAGCAACACTCTCTGATCTCCTCGGGATAGAATATATTCTTTTTCACAGTTTTGGAGGTCAAACAGGCTGAATCATGTCCTGTTTGGAAGATTTAAACAAACGAGTGTTTAATATTAAAAGGTAAAAAAAAATGGAAAGGAGGGAGTAACTGTATCATATGTAATATGTTAATTAAATGTAGAAAAATCTCAAAATAGGATATTACAAACTAATGAGGAGTTTAGGATTATATGCTTGTGCAAGGGTTACATTAAAAGAGGTATTACGTAGAGCTACAAATGAATACATATTTCTACTACTCAAGGTTTTTTTTTATGATAAGCTGTCACAACAAAGACCAGGTCCTCAGTGGTTTAAAGACCATATTACATATTACACCTATACTTACACCTTTTTTTTTACCTTCTGCTAGTGAAATTCACTAATTCATGCTACAAGTATTTCCAGAGTAAATGCCAGTTAGCTAGCCAAAGGCAAAAACCTAAGTTACAAAAATAACACAATGTGTATTATAATTTTTAAGTAGTAGAGTGCCTTGTATGTATGTAAGTGTAAAGATTTTTACTGTATGTACTGTAGTACAAAGCATTGTGCACATAATTGTTGGAATGAAGAATAGTCTTTTATTAATCAGACTTTCCCTTTTCTGAGCATAGTATTGTGTAAAAGAGTTATAAAAAATACCAGTTTCAAACAACAAGCATTAATAAATACTTGCTGTTACATGCCACCATAACCACAGCATTGAAACTTAGCATTATAAGCAACTGCTGTTATCACAGTACCACAAACCCCCAGCCCTCCCCCCAACCTATCATTAAACACAGAATGGACATAAGAATATAAAATGTCTTAGTTTATCTTTATTACAATATATTTATATTTATATATATATATATATATATATATATATATATATATATCGTAACATATTAAAATATTGCCTAATAACAATAAATAACAACAATAATATTAACAATAAATAACAAGCACACATTTACCCAAACTGACCCGTTTTCCTCCCACTCAGATTGCAGGTCCACGAGGCTACACCGAAGACTTTTTGATCGGGATCTGCCCCCCACTGATACATTGGTCCCTAGCCGCACATACCACCGACTCAGGAAATCAGCTACCAGCAGCTTATCCAATCAGCACCAATCCATCTCCACTTGCTGTTACCTCACACCACTCTTGAGGCCCCATCCCAGCGATGGTCCCTTTACCACTTTTTACTCCTATTCATTCACTGCCCCCTGAGGACCCCAACCGCCTACTGATGTCACCTTGGGAGGGCGGGTAGTTTGTCATACTACATTGTTTATTGTGAATATTGTTTTTTATTTGTTTAGAATAAATGTGTGTCCCCTTACACATAGATTATGACATCTGTCTTATGTAGGTTTGAAAGGAATAAAAAAAAGAGAAGATACTGGGGTTGATTTACCAAAGGAAAATAGGCTGTTCACTGAGCAAACTGAACTATCTTCTTGCAGGAGTGAAGTAATCCATGCTGACTTCAACCATTCAATTTTGTGCTTCTTTTTAAAAAAAAAGATTTTCTTGTATATGTTTAGGGATTCTTTTAATGAGATTTTTCAGATTTACAGAGAAAAAATACCTTGCTGGGGGATAGGTCACTTTGCTAGGGAACAGTCCATATTCCTTTAATAAATCAAGCCCAACTAGTACAATTACTAACATGATAAATGCTGACCTTAGCCTTAGAGTGGGTATTGATGAAAGTTCTGACAGTAAAATATAAAATATCAGCCTGTAAAAATTAAATAAAAGTTCCTCAGTGGAACTGAAAAACGATTCTAAACACAATGCAAATTTTTAAGATATCTAAATATACCTTTTTTGACCTCTTATGTCCTAGACACGGTTTAAAAACAGCACTTGGCATTTCCTCTCTTTGTATACTTTGAAAACCTTTGAATAAATACATTTTTTAAAACAGCACTTGGAGAGAGGCTGTTTGTCCTAGCCATTTGGTTTTGCATAATGTCCATATTGCAGAATTGTATGAGGAAAAAAATACAGGAAGATCCTTCACTTTTATTTTTCTTTTACTAGTCATTCCCAGCATAAACCATGTAAATAAAAATAGATGTATCCACCAAATGAAAAAAAAAAAACTTTAATACGTTAGGGTAGACTACAACAGCAAAATGTTTATTGTGTGAGGACTGAGACTGAGACATTGCCAAACAAAAAAAAACTCTGGGATGATTTAGAAAAAAAGTCAGAGACTCAAATGGTAACAGGAAGACTTCTCCACTGTAACAGTGGAGTGTGATAATGTGAAAACAATTTCCATAGGTTCTGGTTCTATTTGATGAGCTGAAAATTGACTGGCAAAAAGGCTAGATGTGTTAATAAATGTACAATATGTAGAGTGCTAATACCTGTATGAAAACTATTGCAGAATACTAACAGTTTGCCTTTATGGATCAGGAAGGAATGTTTTCCCTGTTAGACCAATCATTATAACATTTTTGTCTCCTAATAAGTTTACTTTATTGATTTTACATTTATTTAATTTAAAAAAATGCAGAGTAAAGAAACATGCCAAGAGGAGCAAAGTAAAACAAATATACTGGGCACCAATCTCAGGTTGATTGACTTTCGAGGACAGAAGGGAAGGATGCATGTGGGATGTGCATACCTACCAAAATCTGAAAATAGGGAATAGGGACAAGTTTTTAAGTCAAAGTATGTAGGCAAATTTAACACCCCTGTCATACCCAATTTTGCTAGCTTTAAACCTTCACTTAAAAGGAGGAGTAGCAGGACCCAGCAAAGAGAATGACTGACAACCTGTTGCTTGTGTTGCTTTGAATCATTGCCTAAACATTACGCTTAGTGAATGCATTCTACATTAATTGTTAATTATTTTTAGTAACTGCCCTACTATTCTTTACTTCCAAGTTCTTTATTAATTTAAAGTCTGAGAATTTCTTTACCTGCAATCAGTTCTACTTAATATCTTCAATAAATAAAACTTCTTTTATGGCAACAGCTAAATTAGTCACTAATGACAGAAAGGAATATCTATCAGCAAAGACACTACCATCTTACTAAAGCTGCAAATACCATGTTAATACTGCATCAGTGTTCCCAGATTATATGGAAATATAAAGGCACCATATTGTTACTATAAAAGTGATTGCATTATAGCTTATTCTATTTTGCATGCTCAGCGGATAATATGATACTCATGGACATCCAAACAACAGAGATCACAAGAAATGCAGTCCAACTGTGCAGAAAATTACAGCAGATACAGACGCTTTTCTTTCTTCCTGTTTACCTATAAAAAGCCCTACTCAGCAATAACAATATTAAATAAGAACAGCAAATCCAAAGAACAAAATAAATTCACTAAAATTGAACCTTGTTACTTATGGTTCCATTCAGGTTTTTGTTTTATTGTATATTTATTTGTATTCCTTTTCTATGTATTCATCAGTCATTTCAGTTGCTAAAACATTTTGCTATCTTCTAGACTTTTTAGGTATTAAAATAGAAAACATTTAAAATATTATTAAAATTGCTGTTTGTGGCAGTTGGCTTTATGGTGTGGGATTTTGTCCAAGGGAATCTAAATTATTAGAATGAGATGACTGCAGAAAATAATTCAACTTAATAGCTCCAGAAACAATATACTCTTTAGCAGGCAATACCATGAACCAGGAACTAGGTTTATCAAACAGCAGGATGGCTTTGCCCAGTGGCAAACATTTTTCAATCTATGTAACTCTCCACAGAGACACAAGGTCCCATTTCACCCATCACTATCATTCTCATTAACAGAACATTGTAGATCCCCTGCTATGTTAATAGGAGCTGAACACACTAGATGGTGTTAAGTGGTATAAACTACCTGCTCAATGAACCTTGTCATCTACCCACCTTTCATTAAATACCCCCTGTTGATAAGTGGTTTGCATGGCTAATATGCACTGCTCTTCAGCTTTTTTTTAATAAAGTAATTCATTTCAGCCATACTGCATAGAGATGTGTTTTATACTTAAAAGAATATGTTTTTATGTTTTGACTGGTAAAATACTGTGTGTGTGTAGTATATGGTACAATATTCTAGTATTTGTAGTATCTGTACCATATAAGAGCAGTACTTTTAAAATGCAAATTAAATTACCCAAATAATATAGTAAAGTGATTAAAGAACATAAAGAACACCAAAGCCCTTTCAATACTGTATATGTATTAAAATACATTCAGTATAATGACAAAAACCTCTTATGTAAACCATGTGAATTTATTCAAAGGATGCTCACTTGCATCACTTTTGCCACAAACTGTTCAATTTAATATCTGCAAATAGTACATTATCATATACAAAATAGAAAAATTGGTAACAATCTATTCTATTTCATATAGGAAAGAATAAAATCCTCCATGTTGATGCTAGCACAGCTACCGTAGGCGTATGTTAGTGTAAGATGACTACATCTTTGTGTTGGGGGACAGGAGAGATGTGACATAGATTAAAACGAATTGTTGATCCATACCAAGAAGAAGCTAGGCAAACAATAGAACTGAAAGCATAAATGTCAATTTGGGATGATAAAGGATACAATTTAAATGTAATATGAGAGGCCCCCAGACAAATACAAGAAATAGAAATTACCTATTACTGAAGAATCAAAGGATGATATACACACCAATGTATTAGGGACATACTTGGCTTAATGTCTTGTAAAGTATAATGTAACATCATAAAGCCATGTTAATTTTGCTGCACACATTTTATCAGTAAACAAGGAATGCTCTGTTCCTCGCACCCCCTTCCTTTGTTTATGTGTTGTATAATCTTGATTACCAAACACTATCGGCTCCAGCATCATAATTGCTTCTAATTCTACCTCAATGCCTTTTGTTATATTATCTCTGCATTGCCAGAACCCTGAGGATATCTACATTTCTCCATGGCTGAGGAACATTGACAAATGCTGACTATTTATCCAGGCAAAAGAAGCAAGGTCATTTCAACAAGGTCATTTAATTTCATTCTAGAATTCTCTAGTCCCAGGTGGACCTTCACATCATGGCTCTTTCTCTGATGAGTTAAGAGCTGGAATCGTACTTTAAATCAATTTTTGACATGTCACATAGTGTCAAACTGGTTGCTGCATTGTTATCTCAAGACATATCTTTGTAATTTTTGAAAGCAATGCTCATTTGTTTACACTACACATCTAAATTAAGAGCTATACTGCAATGTGTTACTACAAAAATAATTAACTCCAGATGGTGAATGTCAGCTTACATCACAATAGCGATAGCGCCACAAAGGTACAAATAAATAAGTATATGGTGTGGTATGCTACAGTTTCCTAAAAGTTTATTTTTAATGAACAACTAAATAATGTAGTAAATTATTTTTTTTCAGATATTGTATCTCAATAGTATGATAAATCTGTGTATATCTCTACAAAGATAAACTATGAATCCCAACAGTTTTCCTCTGTGTATATTCTGATGGCAAAAATCTGAAATCCCGAGGGATAGTATATGCAGTAATTACTTTGTACTACACAGGTATCCCAGGCTCTTAATTTATCACCTTTTCTAATATGGCACTAAAACCAATGCAAAACCTTGAATTCTATCTATTCATTTACATTTGATTTATATGCTGTCAGAGTTTTGTAACGATTGCTGCACAAATGTCAAAATCTGAACTAACTATACTTAATAATTATGTCTCTGCAGAAAACATCTGTCTTTCTGTCACAAACTAGTGTTTGGATGTAAACTAACCATACACTAATCTATACAAAAAATCAATTAATTGTATTATGGACGTGGAATATACAAGTAGAATATGATACTGGATACGCCATGAATTATGGAATAGTAAAAGAAAACTTGAGATTTTCCTTCACAGGAAAGGCCCATTTTTATGCCAGTGTAGATTTTTAGGTAAGATATGGGACATCAATGACAGGAACAGATAACCACAGGCAATTATAATCAGATCCAAATTCAGTAGTATGCCCAATTACCTATTCTTCTATTGTCAGAGCCAACATAATCTAAAATGAAGACATTCTTCCTTGCTGATTTCCTTCTAAAAAAGGACTGCCTCTAAAAAAGAGTTACTGACCAAAAACAAGCATGAAAGTTCTTGGTAAGTGACTCAGAAAATGTATGAGCCACGACAAAAGTGTACAAAGTGTGTAATCAACATGAAGGTTAACACATTATAAAATGAGATCTTAGGGTAGCCTAAAGTGGAGGGGAATTTCCATAGATAGTGAGTGTCCACATAATGGGTAAGTTTTAAATTGGTCACAGCAATCTTTATTCCAGTAAAAGGTACAACATTAAATATCTGTTATATATATATATACATTCCACCAGACTTCTTAATACAAATATGATCTCACACTGAGCATAGGAAGGCTGTGAAATCTGTGCTTTTTCCAGTGCTACCAAATATTAGAGTGCACAAAAATTATTTAAACCCTACAGTTAGACCACAAAATGTACATTAAGTAATTCTATGTTGTACATTGCCGAAGAAATTCATCATAGGTTTTAAAAACTTGGTTCCTAAAATGTGGCTATGAAATTTATTTGCTCAAATTTAAAGGTAGCAAATATCAAACAGCCAAAAGGCTGCGTACCAGAAAAAATACCCAAGTAACAGTTTTTCCCCTACTCTGTTTTTAAAAGTGATAATTAATCTAAAAAGTTTGTCATTTTTTAACCTAAAATGCCACTTTTAGTCGCAGCATATTGCATTTGCCACTTTTAAAGCACCAAAGACCACAACCAGTCTTTTCTGCTTCAAAAAATTGATCACAACTTCTGATCTTTTGAAAACTAGTGATAAGCAGCCCCAATATAATTCTATAGACATTTCTCACCATTAAGCATGTGTACAGTGGTTGTCCAACATTGTTTATCAATATGTACTGACGTATCAATAAAAGAGGAAGTAGAACAACTACTGTAGTTTTCTATGGAGTGCCACTCGCTCACCCTTCCCACTAGGTATAACAGTGCTGTGTGTACAGTGCTAATGCGTTCTCCCATCATCAAGAAAACTTGTTTCCAGCAACAGAAATCTGACATCTGTTACAGGTATTAAGTCTAAATTACAATAATTACATGCACAAAAAGAAGCCAATGGTTGAAAAAGAAGTCAAGTCAATAGAATACAATCTAAACAGCAATGACCAGTGACGCAAGGTCAAAATATGCAGCAAGGATCATAGACTATATTGTGGGAAAGGTTATTAACAGGTATGCAATCCAGTGTCAACAGTCATCATAACCCTCATTAACATGGACAACCTGAAATTAAATAGAATCCTTAAAAAAAGTTAAAAAAAATATCATAGATTGTACATTTTTAAAATTTCTTTCCTTGCCTCCTGTCATTATTTGTTTAAGTATACATGGAACATGGTTAATTAGCAGGTAATTGCAGAATACTGTAATCAGTAAGATGTCAGTACTGTCTAGGTGCTGGGACAAACCTATAAGAAAAAACATACGTAGTGGGCTTGTTTGGTAGCAATAGACAGCCCAAATATAGATAACAATAGCAATATTTACAGGTCAAAGACTCATAGGAGTGATATATGTCTCTTTTTCCAGCTTGTTTCACACATTTGCTTTATCAAGGGGAAATAGAGACTCACACTAACAACATCAAAAGATATAATCACAATATGATATACACACATAATCATATAATTGTGATTTCACAGTATGTACATATGTATACCCCCCAACATTGACATTGATAATCTCCTACTTAAAATGGAAACCAGAGAGATTTTCACACTAAACGCCCTCACACCACCCGGTTTGAACCACATGATGTCCTTCAAACCATTCCTCTAACGTCCTAACAATGAATATTAGTTAGGTTATAATTATTAATCATCATTTCCGTTTTAAAATATTATGCTTTCTGTTTACCACCACATGTGGACATATTATTTATGTATTCAACCTATTACAACATATCCACAGCTATGATACTATATATCTCTTGACATATATCCCTTTCTGTCTTTCTTACAAAATCATGTGCATTACATGTGTACATTGTCTCTTTGAGTTTCATTGTAACAATCCATATTATAACATATAATAGAAATTAGTTGTGTATAACATCCTACTTGGCTTTCAATTTGATCATTTTCATTTTATAGATTCTTGAAAACTACTGTTATAGGTTCTTTGAATGTACCAATTCATGACTTATCATGTATACTATTGTTGTTTCAAAGTTTTCAAGAAAGCAACTGCCATAAGTTCTTTTGTTTTACTATGTTCTGTACCTGTTTATGGATTAATATGTATAATCATAAAACCCCCTTAAAAGGAATGCATACAGACACATACTAACTCCTGTTTTCCTTTTTCATGTCTTTCCACCTCCCATATTTTACTGCGCCCTACGAGGGACGAGAGTGCCCCCCAAGATTTGGAGCAACACGACTGGCATGGCTGCAATGAATCTTCCCGGAGTTCGCCGACCCTCATCTCTCATTTGAGCAATGGAATTTATTTTCCATCACTCAGGATCAATTACAGAGAAAAGTAAATGTCTTTTCCTCCATTGAATAGGTCAGGGTGCTGTAAATGGGTGGATTTATAGCACTTTATATCCACCCCTAATCTCGTATATAACAATGCGTGAGCGCAATTTTCTGCAACAAGGGTGGAAGCAGAAACCAAATCCAGCCTCCTAAGTAGTAACCACGCATGTGTGACTATATGCACGTGCACAACTTTCCTATTGAAAGCTGCATTAACCATTTATAAGAGAGAGATGTCAGCAACACCAACCCTTTTCCTGACATTCTATCTACTAACCAAGAAGAAAAAGCTATTCTATTTTCTTTTTTATTCAAACCTTCCAACCTTTTTAAACTTAAAACTATTTGAAACTGGTACTTTCTTTATGACTTTTTTAGGCATAATTAAAACTGTGGATCATCTTCCCCTTCCACTCAAACCTTGGAAAGCTTTTTCCTTCTCCTTCAGGGAAATTGAGTTAATGTAAGTAATTCAAACAAAGTTTCCTTTTATCATTAAATAACCATTATGGATCCTTTTCCGATTAGAATTTTTCTAAATGTACCAATATTTTTTAGGATCGTATACTAGGGAAAACTGCTCCCAACCATTATTCCAACCAAGCAATTTTTACCAGACATCTAATACTGTCAGTATACAAGTAAGTTACCATCATTTTGAGTTCAAATGTATTTATTTTATGGCTTAGTCATCTCTTAATTTAAACTGTTCACCCAGTTCAGGTACAACATTCCAACGAGACAATTTTGCCTCAACTTAGCAAAAAAGTATTCTTCCCTTCTCTTCCCCCCTTCTACTCTCCCGGTCTGACAACAAGTAGGCTCACTTATTTAGTCATTTTATCATTTCATCAATATGACACACCAATATTTAATCATGATAAAAGAGTTTATGACAACATACAGTATGCATTTTTTGTCATATCCATACATAATTACATATTTTGTAACTACATGATTATATGTTTATATTATACTAAAACCACTCTATACATATATACATACTTTGACATTACAATTATATAAATATGTGTGTATATCATATTGAAACTATTTCTTCTTATGATCTATTTAGTGTGAGCCTGATGAAGCCAATGTGCAAAACGTGTCAGGATATGAGACATATATCACTGCTATGAGACTTTGACATGTAAATATTGCTATTGTTATCTATATTTGGGCTGTCTGGTGCTGTCAAACACATCCACTACGTATGTTTTTTCTTGTTTTGACATTTGAATAAACATGTATTATTTTTAATTTAAAATCTGCACAATCAGGCCTTTTTTCTTTTTCTATACTGTATGCTTAACGTTAAAGCTTGGCAGTCACTTACCACTTCCAAGCATTGGTCTTTCCCTTTTGGACCTCCCTCTTTCTCTGAACTGTTCAAGAGTTATGTTACAAAATTCTAAAGTACAGTACAATTTAATGTAACTGCAAGTACCAATGTTCACCAGATCAGTCTCTGTGTTTCTATAGAGTCCCTTTGGATTCTAGGCCAAGCTATAAACAGGACTATGACTGCTGTTGAAAAACTTTGCAGGTGCAATGTCTGGCTACCTCCAAGCATTATCCTGCCCTAGAAACACCCCTTCTGTCACCCCCTTCTGTATGTCATCACAATCTGTACATTTAGAAGGTTGGCGCTAACACTCTAATCACAACAAATGATGCAGTTATATACAGTACTTCATATCATCAGCTAATCAGTTTCTGCATGCATGTGTAGTTGAATAAACTTCTGTGACTAAGTGGTGCTTAGAGTGTTCATGACCACCTAATAAGTCATAGAGCTTGTTACCAATACTCATCCCTAGTGAATGAAAAGTGCATGGTAGTTTTCTGCTACAGCAGTTGCCTCTATTTTTGTCACTTTTTCTTGACTTTTCATATAATCATTATCTATGATTCACTAACTGTCAGTACTAGCTGTCACTAACGTATGTTCTTTCCTTTCACTTCATCTAGTGGCTCAGAGTTGGTGACAAAACTACTTGAGACTTCCAGACAAATCAGTTTTTGAGTCTGTTATCCACCAAAGGTCAGCTTTAAGACATTTTTTGCAGTTTCCTGCTTTTTCTGTGTTTTGCTCAAAGACCCTACACACCTAACATCTTCAAGATTTATGAGAACTGACGTTTTAAAATTGTCTTTAAAACTTTTCTGCTAATTGTTTAAAAGAAATGTTCGATGATTTGTATACAGTGCTGTTATACATTTACTACATCAGGAGACAAATATATTGTTTGTTTTTTTGTCAAGGAAATATGAAATAAATGAAATTTACCACTTGTTTCATGCAGTCAAAATCTCAAAGGACTGCTGACTTTTTGTGAGAGATTTATTGGTAGGCTCTGTATAGTCTAAATAGTGCAATGTTATTTCAGGGTATTCAGTGTACACACATTGAAGAATTTGTTAGATGAGGAATATGCTGTTCTCCCTCTTTATGATTTTCAAATTGAGACAGGTAACTAGTCAAAAAGCACTTCTGGACTTTTTTGAAAGTATCATGTTTTGTAAAAGTAGTAATAGAAGTGGATGATCAATGGATAATATGTAATATAAACATTTCTTTTAAATTAGCTAATTTTTATTCATTTTAAGTCTGCAGTTTGCATGTTTGTAGTACCTAATGATCCTCCTTTTTCAAGCACTTCCTGCCTTGGATAACATTCTGTTGCTGTCCCATTTATGCTCCTGCATTGTTATTCTATCACATGGGCTTCCTTTAGAGACCACAAGTGGCCATTTAAACACACTACACTAGTATGCGCCACTGGTGTCTTGCTTTAAAATGGAACTAAACCTGCATTACTCACCTGTCTCTGTTCCCTTGCATGGTTTTGTCATCTTCCTTTTCCGGTAGATGATCTTTGGCCATTTTGATTGGTCAAGCTGTGATGAAATACTGTAGGAGTTCAATAATTCCCAGGTCATTCAGAGGAAGCTGGGAATGCCAGAAACCCAGAGTGATTAGGCTAGTAGGCAGGATCATTGAAAAAGCAACATCAACTGTTTCATTCTGTAATGAAGACCTGCCTGACCATGTATTCCTAAAATTGGAACTTTAGAAAGGCCGTGCAATAGCGCATGCAAGTTAACAAAGGGTGGCTAAAAAGGTAGGAGATCAGCAACACTAAGATACAGGAAAGAATTAAAAAATTTGAACATAAATATGTATTTAAAAAATTGCCAATGCTTATAATACACAATTCTTTAGTTACCTAAATATCTTAAACAATATCAAAAATAGTTTCTACACATATTACATGTATGTATTATAGGTAATCAGATCCATACATATAATATGTGCTATTTTACCTTGCTGTTTTTTTTTTTACATAAAATTAACATAAAATAAATGTGTTCTTTGTGTGAAAAAATGTTCTAGCAATGCCAGAAGCTTATAAAATTCAATGAACCTAAAATAAATGCGTAATTATTGTTGATCACAAAAGCTTTCTTTGAGGTCTATTTCTGTTGTTGAAAGCTCCTATAATATTGTGATCAAATTGGTATCAAGTTTAGGGGCACAAAGCAGGTCACAAACATACTGAAAAGAAAAATATTTTTCTGTGATTCTACCTACAAATGTTTAGGTTAGTGACATTGTCTCTTTAATACACTTTGTATTAGACATAATAAAACATATTGCTGGCATTTGCTTTTGTGAGCCAAAATATGGATTTCTTTATATGAATTCTTAGGGGCTGGCAAATTTAGCAAGCCAAATTAGTCAAATATATCTAACATCGGGTATTTTAACCTCCCACTTTAATTGTAATGGTGGACTCTAATGTTACTTAGGGCTTTCCTTTCCTTTTGTCCTAGCTATTCTCTACCAGAATTCTGTGGAACCCCTAAGTTCCTCCAGAGATTGCTAGGGGTTTCTTAAAGTATGGCTGATTGATCTCCCATTTGGTAAAGTCAGCAGCATGCTTCTAACGTTTTTAGTTGTCTATGAGGGTGATATTGTGGCCGCTACTGTAATGGGGCCTCCAAAGATTTTTACCTATTCACCGCTAAAAAATTGGTTTAATAAAAATAAATTATTTTTAGAACTCCTCAAGAGTCAAAATGTTAAGAAAGGTTGTTCTAAACAAAGAACAGCAGTAGGCCCATACTGAAGTTTTGTAGAGCAACAGTGGTCATTGGATCTGAAACACTGCATTTCAACATTCAGAATGAACTTCAGTGAACCCTTTCTGGCTGTACACACTGCACAGAAATTTCCCATACTGTACACACAGACTTAACACCAACACTAGAATAGACATTCCAATACAAAATTTGGAATTTACATGCTGTAAAATATTCTGCCATTCTTTTCTCTAAAGTGAGACTGATGAATAATTGAATGTTATACAGTTTTCATTCTTAACAATGAATCTTTGCTTTTAGGATTGTTCTAATCATTACACTGCAGTCCTATGCGTTTTGCAGTCAGATTGCTGTTCAGTTAAAAATGCTTGTACTTAATGTCCATCATCAAAAGTCTGCAAGCAGACATTATTTAAAAAAGTGATAAAAATAAATCTTTTAGTGTATGTGTGTAGGGTTGCACATGTCTGCTTGTCACATACTTGGCACATGCAGTTTTTTTTATCCTTCCATCTTATGCATAGAAAGGGAAAGGGTCAGGCCATACTTCCAAAAAGAGATTTTTCAACAGGCAATCTTTATGTGTAATAATGGCAGAACAGCTGGGGAAGTTTATACAAGGCCAGAATATAAAACATAATTAAATACATAAGAACATAGCTTGTAGATATCAAGCTTTATTTGACCACCTCTAACCTATATTTCACTAGCCTGATAATGAATATTGTATGACACTTAAAAATACGTACCCATCCAGTCACACCTTAAATACTAGTTCACTTGATATAATGCCATATCTTTTACCTTTACATTAAAAGAGGTGGCAGCACATTTCACACAAAGAAACTCTTCTTCACCTTAACTGGAAATGGGCTGTGGCTTTTATTACACACCAAGAGATGTGTATTGCTTTGGATCAACTTGGACAGATAGACAAACCTAATGGAAAACGTAATTTCAATGTAAATGCCTTACAGTTGGTGCACAAAATAGAATTAGTTTTCCACCAGGTGAAATAGTAATGGGCTGCCTGGCTGTGATTTTTCTTATCTGTCTGGAAATAAAATCAAGAGAGAAGGTGTGACAGATGCAGAATTATAGCAGGTCAGCAGCGGCAGCTTTCTGCTGTCCACATCAATAGATAGAAATGAAGTCACATGGCAGATTGAGTTTTAATTTACAAACCATCTTAGTTATACATTGGATTAGAACACCGAGACACAAACACAAGCACCCACATGTATAACGCATGTTCATATCACGTAAGCTCAAAATTGTTTGTAACATAAGTAGGAGCTATAGTGTTGCATAGTGAATATTAATTTGAAAACCTGTTAGGAAGGTAGTACTACATGATTTCCATAGCAGAATTTTCTAACACTTCCGGGGAGCTGTTGTGGATGTCTTAATATTAGATGGGTTGATGTAGTCTTACATTATGTACACATGTCAGATGATGAAGCTGTACACATGTCAGATTCTGGCCCAAGACGAGCCCGACAGCTGAGAATCCAACATGTGTACAGTGGTCGTCCAACTAAGTCAATGCATATGTCCTGATGTATCCATTAACAACAGGCGAAGAACGACTACAGAGAAGTGAAGGAAGGAAAGTGCAGCAGGGTGTTGCTCGCTTGTTCCCCCCCACCCCCCCAAACTCTATAGAGTAGAATGGCACTCGTTCATTCATATTGCAGTCATTTGTCACTAGAAACAATATTGAAATATTGTTTCCAATGACAATAACTGAGCATGTGTACGCAGCCTTAGGGTTTGATTTTAAAGCACCACTCTTGAGGAACTTACAGGGCTATATTGGGAAGGCTATACATCTTGTATCCTTTATGTGCAAAACTGGTATCTGTAGGGTAAGATAACAGCACATTTTTTTTTTTTTAATCAGTAAATTTAAACATTATTTTTTCGTTTTCAATGGAGTAGGCAATTGTTAGGGTGTTGTTCATGTCCTCATTGCCAGTTTGTCCTGGTGACCATAGTCATTCTAACAGAAAGTGATGGGAAATCCAAAATTCAAAATTTGTCATAGGAGAAGACCTTCCAACAGACAACAGTGACATCTGTTATGGAGACAACTGTTTTAGAAGAGATTGTTCACGAACTTTCTTCTTTCTTTCTGTTGTAAATCCATGATAGGAAGGAAACTATCCCCAATTGAAAAAATCAAAGGCTTCAACCATGTTCTACTGTATGCAAAAAAAAAGCCTTCAGATACAGGTCAAATAAAAGAAAAATTAAAAATACAAATGAAATCTAATAATAGATCACACAGCTATTAGAACATATTGTGATTGCAGATTAGGCAATTTACTACAGTAGTATGATTTATTTGTTCTCAGATCTCCTGATTCCTAATCACTAGAATGGGTAAAGCATACATTATATCTTTCAGTGGTTGACATAAAACCGTGTGTGATGATTTAGAGCGGTTTAGATTGTTGGACAGCTGCAAACAAAGCCCCAGCATCCTCAACTTATCATCACCACTTTGCGCAAACATCAGAAGACAAAACATCTCAACCTCTGAAATGGCTCTCCCTGTGCAAGTCCTGCTGTGTAACATATTATAATACTAGCAATCATATCTGCCTTCTGTGTCAGAGAAGTGAGAAGTATTTCAGAAATGTCCAGGCGGCAGAGATAAGAAAAAATTCTTCATCTACAGAACAGATAAATCTGATAAACTAAACTTAAGAAAAGCAGATAAACTAATATATATATATATATAATTATATATATATATATATATATATAAATATATGGATTTCAGAAAGATCATGCATAAGGTTTATTTAAAAAAATATTAATCACCATTATAGGTAGCTTGTTTCACTGATTTTACATTCCTTGCAGCAACATTTTGTGTTGTTAGTCCAAATATAAAACAGATCAAATAATACTCATCCAATTTAGTAAAAAAAATAAATACCCAACACAACAATATAAATCCCTGCAGAATAATGGTGTTACCACAAATAACGCATCAAAACGCAACATAGGTAGAATATAATACACTATATACCACTACTGTAGCAACCCATGGTGCCCATCACAAAATTTCCATTTGTGGCTTTATCCATTCCCGAGGCCTGTTTCAACAGACAGTCTTTCTGTGTGGTCATTGCTATTTACCAAAGTGAAATAGATTTTTTTCAAAAAAATAAAAATATTTCAAACATTTGAATTCAGAATATACATTGGGGAAACAAGCACCAACATAAGGCATCATAACATAAGTGTATTCTGTATATCTTTTGTAAAAATTATTATGGGAAGTATTTTTTTCTAATATTATAACTATTTTAAAAAATTGAGGGCTTTAAAAATGTTTTATGCAAGACATACAAGTTGTTGTTTTATATAAGTAGATTACAAACCAAATGTGTGTACTCTATCACCCATGTATCATATCAGGTGGCACATTTAGGAATGCTGTCTGTTCCTTTGACACATACCTTCAGATATATTTATTTATTTATGACTACTTATGTAACCTTATGTTTACAATCTACCCTTCCATTTAAATTTTAATGGATGTTTCCTTTTTTCCTTTCCTCCTTACCTCCGCCTACTTGTTTAACCTACCCTCTTGGCTAACGGTTCTATTGCTGACCCTCATTTGATCCATAATATTGTTCACCTATTGCTCGTACATATGTCAATTGATATCAAGCTGTTTTCTGTAACTATTTTCTTTTTCTAATATGTCCCTCCTCTCCTTTTCTCCTTTTCTAGACTGTATTCCCATATCTGATATTCTTAGAATTATGTACAATCATTTGTTTCTCTTGAAACAATTCTTCAGTTTAATAGCCTTTTCCTTTAAAATGTAACCACATTATTACGCAGCACTGTTTTAAAGTGGCATTTTGGTTGCAATTCTGTGCCGAAGCACTGTTTTGTGCGGTAGCTTTAAGTAAACAATCTCTACACTGTGAGGATGTGATTTTAGGTGCTATGACAAAAGTGATTCAGCAGCTGTAACCTTCCATTCATAGCTTTATGGATGTGCTTGACCTCCCTCTTTCCCCTGCCATGTATTCTGAGCTCACAAGTTACTCCTCAACATCTCTATTATGATTGTCAGGATAGTGGGAAATAAATATTTAAAAATAAAATAATAATAAATAACCCCCCCATACCCACTGTGCTGGGTTCACAAACATGCAAAAGCAATGTTTGTTGCTTACATATTAGACATCATCATGCATGTATCACCATAAACTAAAGCTGCATACACACCTGCAATTTTTCTCGTTGGAAAGGATCTTTCACGATCCTTTCCAACGAGAAAAGACTGCACGATGCATGAACCGTACATGTACATACAGCACCGTTCATGCTCTATGGAGAGGGGAGGGGGAGAGCGACGGAGCGGCACCCTGCTGTGCGCTCTCCCCTTCCCTTTCATTAGGATCGGTCGTCGTCCATCGTCCATGGATCCGCCAGGACGGTCGTCGGACGATGGACGACGACCGACTGTACACACGGCAGATTTTCGCCCGATAATTGGCCGATACCGATTATGGGGCGAGAAAAATTTGCCGTGTGTACGCAGCTTTAGATTAATAATTCTACAGCCAACATTTACTGTTAACTCTAAATAAATATTCTTTAAGAGCTTTAAAAGCCTTGTCCATTCACTTGAAGCAACCTCATCTTTTTTTTAAAACAAAATACACTTGATAAACATTTGTGCAAACAAATGAGAGAAAATGCAGAAAAAATATGTTTTGGGGGTTAAATACATTTTAAATATGTTTTCAGACATGTGTAAAAGGAAAATTAAAAAATGGTCAGGTAATGAAAGGCATTTGTACTGTTAGGGAAATAATCATTATGTTCCACTGGCTGCCAGCAGGTAGGGGTAGATAATGGTAGACAGGGGCTAGTAATGGCCACTTATGGTCAGATAGCTATTGTCAGGTTTGAGTACTAATCAGGGGTCAGTAAAATGTAGCTATCAGTATTTACAGTGAGTCAGAATCAGTTGGAAGTTGGGGTAATAATCAGCCGAGCCAGGGACCCGCCTAATCACATAATCGATTGAAGAATAGACTGAAAGGATAATTTAATAGCTTTTCACATCTACATGAATAAATGGGTGATATATAACAAAATAAAGCAACTGTTTAATTTGTAGATTTTTTGCATTTATTTTTAAAAAGCCATTCAAATTTAAACAAGGAGGCAGAAGTGGAGGAAGGAGAGTCTACTCCCGCCAGTAGAAACAATAATTGCAATTTGTTACAAGAGCCTGCACTGAAGTTGTACAATGTGTAAGAAGAGTGTACTGCATGCCTAAGGTTATTTTTGAGTATTTTGCTTTTTTTTAATGCTGGAGCTGTTCATGTAATTATTTTAAATACTGTTTTCTACACAAATGTTTGTTGGTTTTAAATAATAGGTTATTTTAGAAGTATTTTGCTTTTTTTAATGCTGGGGTTGCTCATGTGATTGTTCTAAATACAGTTTTCTCCACTATTGTTTGTTGTTGTTAGTTTTAAATACTAGTGTACATGTTGTTGTCTTTAAATGGTATTTTATTGACCACACAATGTAATATACTGTGTTTTATTTTGTCCCTATGATTTATGAATTTTTACATATATAAATATGCATATTACATAAGTAAATTTTCTACTGTGTTTATTCTACTTAATGTATTTTTCTTTATGTCAACACTTTATATTTTTTTACAATTTTGACTAATTTGCCCCACACTTAAAAATCTAACAATTTAATATAAAATTCAGCAAATAAAACAGGCTATGTCAGGTTCTGAAAAATCAAAGAACTATATCAAAAGTATTATATGATTCGGAAAACTTAGGTGAACCTTCCCGATAGGGTCAGACTTAACTGAATCTATCTCATCACTTGAAAAACTTTAAAATGCATATAAATACTCCTACTGCTTTTACCTGCATTAATACATGAGGTAAAAAGCTAATCAAAGGTGAGAGCATATGGAGACACTGCAGTGCACTTTCCTGCATCCCTAGCATAGCATGTGTTCTGCCCATGTGGGTGCAAAACACGTGAGATTGCTCCACTAAGGCTGCTGGGAACCATAGTGTGCCCATACACCTTCTCCCTTGATTGGCTAAGAACAGGTAAACCCTGATGATGGCTCAAGCAGAAGACATTTTAAGCATCATATCCCACCTTCCATGGTGAGATAAAATGATAAAAACTTAAGTATTTAAAGAGAAGCACAAACATAATAACACAAGTCTTGTCTCCTTATTTCTAGGTATATTTAGTCCTTTCAGGTAATGAATAAGGGGTAAAGTACCTTAGTACACATTCCCAAGGGTGTGGGGGTGGACATCTTGGGGGGGGGGGGAGTTATTAGGCAGTTTCTAGATTCCAAATAAGTTCTGCTTCTAAATAAAAATTATCGCATGGAAATGCCTATAAACTCTTCCAATAAAAACAATGAAGGCATTTTTAAACATGTTTATGCTTTTAAAACCGCTTGTAAAAGCCCCCATTGTTTTCAAGCTCTCGAACACCTTGGTTCAGACAAGCCATTAGAATGTATAGGAGTTTAAAACATGAGCATTAAATGCTCAGGTTAAATGCAGGGGAAACAGTCCATGTGGACTAAGCCTAAAAAAGGGGGTGGGAAGAGGACATGTTATAGTTAGGTTTGAACATTTTTGGTAATCTAAAACAGAATATTTCTAATTCTATTTTTTTTGGGGGGGGCATAGAATAACTGGTTCCCTTTATAAGAAATATTTTATAATGGTAAAAACTAAAGTGTTACATTTGAAATGACATTTGGGGAAAGGTTAATAAATCTGATTTACAACTGCACTATACAAAGCAAATAAGTCTTCCGTATATAAAAGAGAAAAAGGGTCTGTCATTTCTAACTTCTTGTTACTGTCCTTCTAATGTTCTAAGTTTCTCTCCAAGCAAAGGAGATTGTCAATTTGCAAAAAGGCCAACTAATTACAAAGTAGTAAATACAAATATACAGATATAATACTAGTTTGTTTTGAACAAGAGAAACGGTGAAGGAAACACAAGTTTCCGTAAAAAAAGGAATATTACAAAAGATGGATACAATTTTGTTGGAGAAAATCCAATTCCGGTTCCAGGTCAGGAATTTAAAGTATTGGAGCAAAGGTTGCATAAAACCAGGCACTGACATTTTATGAGGCCAGGCTCCGTAATTGCTGTCTGAATTTTTCTAATGACTAACCCTAACCCCAAAGTGGCAAAGGTAGTTGATAGCTAGCATATACTAGTGTTTCAGCTGTTTAAATATGTAGTGGTGGTTACGAGAGGGGGTCACTTAGAGATGTATGAGAAATACCCTTGCCAAGCCAATAGGTACAATATTGGATTTGAATAGAAGAGAGGAGAAAAAAGAAGCCTTTTTGTGGCAAGAGATTGTATTATAACATAAATTGTATTTAACAGTAGAACTAACAGCTGTTTAAAATGCACTCAGGCCTGGGGCATTCTGATATACAAACACCACTTGTATTGCCAACTTAGTGTTTGGTTCTACCCCCTCCCACCTAGTGTAGCTGTCCATCATAGTAATACATTAGTGATGGTAAAAGAGGCAACACAGGATACAGACAACATTAAAGCATTGGCAGGAGCAGGAAGATCTGAACTGAAGTACTCATCGGGGGTTCAAGCTTGTAATTAACATATATGCAGGCACCTACAGGTGTATCCCCCCCCCCCTCTTTATTAAATCAAATACATTATATATAAAATTTAGGATGATGCACCAAAGACACTGCTATATACAGTGCTATATTGTACTAAGTCCAGGAGACGTGTGTTGCCACAGGAAATGCTGTACTGAATTTTAACTTAACTGTTACTAAGGTTAAAGGAACAAATCTATTTGCACATTGTAAATGAAGAATTAAACGTTTAAACATCAGAGGACATAACATAGTCTCGTTTGTGTATAACACACTTTTCATTTCCTTTTTATAAGATACTTCAGAATGTCTTAATAGTTTCTATGGGAAACACAGAAACAGTTCATATTACAAGTGATCTCCTGTTGTGTTGGCAGGTGTGGGCAACACCAAATGAATTTATTACACTCTGTGTTAACAATGAAAATTATAGTAAAACTGGATGAAAGTGTTCTACATCCAGCTAATTTGAAGCAACCTTATGAGACAATAACAAGCTCCTAACAGGTTTTTCTTTTCTTTCTTTAATTCTAATTACACTTAATGTTCCCTGTCGCATTCGATTTCATGGTAATTATATTTCAAAACTTTTGCAATTAGGGTGCAGTTAATATTGTGGAATATTGCAATTATTTTTCATTGTGACACTATTGAAAACGGGTGGCAAAAGTGGTGGTGTAATGATTGCATTGTTCATCTATATCAAAAATGTAGCAATATGGCAACTGAACCAATTACTGATTTCTATTTTTAATTACAGACTGTCCTCTCCTATGCCAAAAGATATAGGCATTTCCAAACCCAGATATTTCGCACTATAATTGCCTAATTACATTATAAGGAGGACTTTGCTAATATGCCCTTTTTTAAGGCTTTTAATTATACAATTTCTGTGTATAGGATGGCTAGCACTTTACTTCTTATACACACTAAATTATTAACATACAATAACAAAAACAGCAATATTATTAGCATAAACACATTCATTGTGATAAAACTTTATATTAGAATTAGCCTTCATGGCTTAAAAAAAGAAATTACCTTAGCACACTTTGATTTTCGCTGACCTATACTATAAAAACCAGTTCAAATGTTAAATATAGCTATCTCTTCCTACAATGTGGTCATGAGAAAAAAAAGGGTAACAAAAAATGGTATTAATACTATATACTGTATACTTGAAGTTAAACGCATCTGAATATAAACCAGGGTACCTCTGGTTTATACCTGAAAAGACAGGTTTTACCTGAAAAGACAAGAAAACTATAATGGGAGTATAAACCTTGAGCACAAAATGCGACTGACATTGTTAACATTCAAAACAGTAAGCAATAGAACTACCAATACAACTAATGTGAATAAATATGTTAATATTGTGTTGTTTAAGGTTAAAAAAAAACTATTTGCCAGTTAAGTATTTTGTGCTTTTATTTACTTATGATGGATCACTTGCTCTTAAATATTATTTTGTGTATTATTGTTGGACAGAAGTGATGGCTCTGTGTCCCCATGTAAAGTATTATGCAGACTTTATAAACTTAGTATAAACTGAGATTATTTTTTAATGGCCTTTACAGGTAAAAAATATCAGTTTATCCTTAATATATAAAGAAATCCCTTCTGTGTTCCTTATAACGCATGACTATGGTAGGAATATTAGATTGTGAGACGCTCCGAGGGACAATTACTGACATGGCTATGGACTTTGTAAAGCACTGTGTAATATGTTGGTGCTATAAAAATACAAGGTAACAATAAAAACAAATATTTTCTGAATCCTCTTGCAGTAATAAGCGATAGACCCATTTACTGTAAGGTAATGATGGCACAAGAGAAATGAGCACAACTGACATGCAGAAAGAATAGATATTGTAACCATATTATACTACCGTATTTTCCGGTGTATAAGGCGACTGGGCGTATAAAGACGACCCCCCACTCTAACCAATCAGTTGTGCTATTGTGCCAAGCTATTGTGCGAGAACTGAGAGGCAGAAGGAACAGTACAGTACTAGTTCTAAGACATGAATGGGCGTGTTCCTTTAATGAATGGGCGTGTTCTAGTGTAGAGCCAATCCAGGCTCTCCACTGGAGATCCAATCCAGGCTCACGTTCTCCTGTGCAGGCTCACGTTGCTGCACAGGAGGACTCGCGCAAGCTGCACAGGACGCCGGATGTGAAGGAGGACTCGCGGGGACGCCGGATGTGAAGCAAGCTGCAGATAAGTACCGGTACCCGGCGTATAAGACGACCCCCGACTTTGGCACAGATTTTTCGGGGTTAAAAAGTCATCTTATACGCCGGAAAATATGGTAATTGCTTTTTATTTTATTTTTTTTAGCCTTTTCTCTATCTACTGTTCTATTTCTGTTACTATGGTACTATGAAATTGCAGTACACATAAAATTTACTGCACCTTCCACAGTAATATGGCTAATTTTAAAATACGGTATCCAACCTGGTTAGTTTACTGTAAAATTGTTACAACACTTTCCATTGGTGATGTTCACTATAACTGTACAGATTCAGTCAACAGATAAAAAAATATAGTAAAACTCACTTTTCCATTGTTTCCTTTTAGAAAGTACTGTGTTATTTAACATTGTCAGTACCTGTTTTTTAAAGTAGAAATGAGAACAAACAGTAATATGTGCAGAAAGAGCATGAAATGTACAAGAGGAAGTGAGAATCCAAGAGGTCAGGTACAGGGCAGTAAGCCACACTCTAAATGTGTTTTCAGAACTAAAAGGGCATTAGCCAGGGCTGAACTTTGTAGATATCATTAATAGCTGTATTCTACACAACTACATCAAATCTGATGAAATCAAAATAGCTGCAAGCTAATAAACTTTTTTTAAAATATATATATACGAGCAAAAAATCATTTTAGGATAATTGTCTCTGTATCTCACTTTCCAAAGAAAATGCTTAAAGTAGGGGAAGTAAACTGAACAAAAAAAAATTCATTCACCTTTACCTTCATCGATCCGTTGATCCATCCGGAGGTTTCCTGAATCGTGTCCTGTGTTGTTCCGGTATTCTCCTTGGCCCCAGAGGAGGAAGTGCAGGGTGCCGCCATCTTCTTAGGCCTTTTTCCTCCTTCACCCAATCTTGCACTGTACAGGCACAATATCCAGTGACGTAGAGAGGGAAAAGAAGAGTGCGGATCTCACTACGGATGCGATATCGGGCATGCACATAAGGAGCACCCAGAAATCTCCCAGGATGCACGATATATGTATCCTGGGAAGCTCTGCGCTCCCATTCAATCTTGATTGCCACAGTGATCAACACAGAAAAGGGAAGTGTTTACTCATGACAATTAAAGGGTATAACACTATATTCATTCATGTTTTGAGCCACCATGGGGTGGAAGGTGTCTATACATGTTGTTGATATTACGAGAGACAGAAATTCCAACTATAACTTTATTCCAATACAAACAAAATCACTATTAAACAGAAATAAACAGTCATTTAAAAACAGCAAGTCCTACAAGATTAAGGCTGGGTATACATATACACGTGCAATAAGTGTCGTTGAAAAGGATCTTTCACAATCCTTTCCAGCGACTAAGGACTGCACAATGCATGAACGAGTGCTGTACATACAGCACTGTTCTGTCTATGGAGAGGGGAGGGGGAGAACGATGGAGCAGCAATCCGCTGCGCGCTTTCCCCCTTCGCTTTCATTACGATCGTCGACCATCGTCCGTGGATTTGCCAGGACAGTCGTTCGGACGATGGACGACAGGCGCTGTACACACACCAGATTCTCGTCCGATATCAGTCCCAATTCAATTATCGAACGAGAACCATTGCAAGTGTGTAGGTAGCCCATAAGTCCATGTATCTATGCCAAACATTGGTACAGAGGATAAACCAGCCCCGTGTATACAGTGTCATGGTTATTTTGCAAAGTTATTACACTCAGTACAATCTTTACATCATGTGCTTTTTTTATGTCATGCATAGCAGAGACTGCTGCCAATGTCATGTAGTTACATTGTACATCACCCTGGCTGCAAGATATGTCAAACCACCAAACTGGCATTATTTCATATTTTGCATGAATAAAGTTGGATTTTAATGGAAGAATACACATCCTTTCAGCCCTAATGTCCTGAGAATGCTGATACTAAAAGTCAATGAGGCTGGTTTTAAAACTTGCAGGAAATCAGAAATAATTGACATATCTACTGTGAGGTGCTTCAAAAACTGTGCAGGAAAAGAAAATCAAGTGACACCCTGGGTTGAATGCAAATGAAAGTATACAGTTATGTTATAAAGGTACGTGCCACATTTTACATATTGAAATAACAGTGCAGCTGAGAATTATTAATGTTAACACATATTTTACAATATTCATTCTGATATATGCTTATTATACATACAAGATGGTTTCTGCCTTAATGTGTGCACTATAGAGATTGCATTAACATACTTTACTATACGTATGGTAAAGCCTCACCATGATACAGCTACATATGTTAATCGAAAATGTAGATTTTCTCCATCAAACTGGTAGTAAGCCACAGGCAAAAACAACACAAGAGACCCAGGCTTCCTGTGAATAATGTTTTCTCCACTCATCCATATCAAGTGAAGATAACAGTCATTCCTCACTAATGTGTATTTCTACACATGCACAGAAAATGATAAATTTATCCTACTCAAGTAGATAATGTCTGTTTAAGAGGTCACTAGCTGCAGCCAAACATGATTGGAACAGGCAAGGGTGCTAGATGTCTTTGTGTAACAATGAAAGGTATAAAAGAAGTAATTACATTTTACCTAACAATTTTAACAACCGTCCTTATTCTTTAAAAAAAGGTCTAAAAATACAATTAGAGATAACATGCAAACAACATAAAATAAATAAATAGTAGTCACTTTTTTTTTATTTAATTATGACATTCAATTTACAATTAAATGACAAAAGAAAAAATAAAAAGAATGAAAAGTAATCTAACATAACATTTTCAAAATATTTGCACAGCTACTGAAAAAAAAGCTGCTGTAACCTAATTTTCTGCTATGGATTCCTTCAACCCTTATGCTGTTTAGGCACAGCACAATCTTGTTTTTATCCCTTGTTTCTTCTTGGACTACAGGGCCATTCTCCTTCAGGGTGACCTCGGGGAGGGCTTTGGCCCAGGCCCAGGCTTCTGGAAGCTGAATTGTGCCCTGTTGGAAAGAGAGGAACTGATGGATGAGTATGTCAACTGGAGTGAGGACAAGAGGCTTTTACTAAGGTAAGTGAATAGTAGGAGTTGGTGAAAGATAAGCTTCGCAGCTTCTTTCAAGCAAGGGGACATCAACAGGTGTGTGCAAGGAAGAGAAAACTCAAGCAACCGCAATGCTAGCTGCAGTCCTTGTAGGATCTCTACAACTGTGGCTAGGATGTTAGGCGAGATCTGGAGGAGACAAAAGGGCGCTTGAAGGAGCACTTTGAGGAGGATTTCAGATGCAACATCTACCGTTCCAAGGTGGAACATCTCGAGAAAGGTGAGAAATGTAATTCTTTCTTTTTCAGGAAGCTCCACTCCACTCCACTGATCCTGCAAGTTCAGCAACCACCGGCACCCCTCTCATTTTGGAGGAGCTGTCCACTAAATCCTTTAGGTGGGGGAGGACCCCTGGTTGCGACGGTCTCCCAGCGGAGCTCTATGTACCAATGTGGGACTTCGTGGGCCCAGACCTACTCCAGCTGTACAAGGAGATGGTGGTGGAGGGCAGAATGCCTTCATCACTGAGAGAAGGCATGATCACGATCCTGTACAAGCGTAAAGGCGTGAAGTGCGACCTCAAGAACTGGAGTCCCATATCTCTCCTAAACGTGGACTACAAGATCCTCACCAAGGTACTGGCCAACCGGCTGAAGAAGGTTATCGAACAGATGAACCACCCGGACCAGACTTGCTGCATCCCAGGTCACAGAATTGTTAACCTGACGTACCTTGATATCTGTAGCACAGTGCTGGTAAACGGCTGGAAGACTGACCCCTTCCCGGTCCTCTCAGTGGTCAGACAAGACTGCCCTTTTTCACCTCTTCTTTTTGTTTGTTGTATAGAGCTCTGGGCCGAGTGCATCGATCCAGGGATCAGAGGGATCATCACAGGACAGGACAGAAGGGAAGCAAAGTGCTTGCTCTACATGGACGACATGACTGTGTTCTGCGCGGACATGCGTTCCATCAACGTGCTCGTCCAGATCTGCGAAGACTTTGGCCGAGCTTCTGGGGCAAAAGTCAACTGCGGGAAGTCTGAAACTATGCTCTTCGGGAATTGGTACCTGCCTTCTTTTGCGACCATCCAACTCAACATCAAACCAGACTTCATCAAGATCCTCTGCAGCTGGTTTGGAAAGGAGAGAGCAGCCCTAAAGTCTTGGGAGGAGAGGCTGGTGACAGAAGTTTGGACTCTGGAGCCTCAGAGATCTCACCATCAAAGGGAAAGCACTGGTACTCTGCAGCGAGATTCTCCCTGTCTTGCAGTACCTCGCCCAGGCCTGGCCTCCCCACACCAACTCCTGCAAGGCCATCACAAGGGCGGTGTTCCACTTCATCTGGGGCTCGAAGACGGATTGCATCAAGAGGACAGTGATGTTTAAGGAACATTGGAAGGGCGGCAAGAGAATTTCAGACATCGCAACGATGCTGAGGATCTTCTTCGGCTGCAACAATGTGAGGATTATATTGGTGGACCAGTCTTCAACTTCTGCAGGGAACTCCATGTCACGTTTTTTCCTCCGCCCACTATGGAGGAGCCTAGGATGGGACAAGTGGGACAGTTCCATCCCGTACATCTGGGACACCCCTTGCTTCTACTTGGACAGCTTCAAGTTCATCAAGGAGAAGGAGCTGCAGGGACTGAAGCCGGACCTGTGAAAGTCGAAGACAATCTACAAGCAAATCCATGGAAAGGACTTAGTGGAACCTGTTCCGGGTAGGAATGCAGTAACCTGGGAAGAAGTCTGGATAAACATTTGATCCAAAAGACTGACCAATAGGCACAGGGACTTAGCCTGGATAGGAGGACTACCCCTTAGGACTTTTATGCATGCCAGGAACCTATGTTGGTACAGGCACTGTCCATTCTGCATCATCGAGGAATGGCAATGATCTGGCAATGGCCCTACGCCCAAGCCGTGTTGAAGACCTTGGGACAGGAATTGAGCCAATTCGTCTCAAGGATGTCCATCACATACTGCCCTGTGTTGTATAGTCTGTTCCATGGTGAATACACAAAGGAGGAAGTCGAAGGACCTTGGAGGTTCATGAACTGTTTTAAGAATGCAATTTGGTGCGCCAGGAAGCGCCTTATCCAACGGAGGGAGAAGATGTCCATTGAGGACCGCCGCAGACTGGTCAGAGACTATCACTTAATGGGCTTTTCGGAAGAGGAAGAAGAGGTCTGAAAAGGCCCCCCTCCCCCTTTCCCCAAGTACTCCTTATATAAGTTAAACGAACTCTATTAAAGCTTCGGGCCTGTGAGGTCTTCCCCACCCCCTCAACCCCACTCCCTCCCCCATTGCACAGCCTGTCTTTAGAAGTATGTACAAGCTTAAATAAAGCTTTGGGCCTGGGAACTCTTTAGGATTGTATAGTTGTTTGATAAAAAGGTTACACTTGTAATCTGTTGGGGTATGGCGGGTCATGCAAGGCGTGAAAAATAAGCCATTGCCTCGCATTTAATGTCCGGCATCACATAGCAGTGTGCAGAATTGAATGTATTTGCGAATATGTTGGGGGGGATTGTAATGTAGTGTATTGTGCGCTGCAATTCCATGTATGAATGTTCCCTGACTGTATTACTTTTGTTTTCGTGATAAATAAAGATTATTATTGAATCGAAAACAATCTTGTTTTGATTCTGTAAACTGCTTTGGAGTACATGGACTGAACATTTTATGGACTGACAAAGGGAAACAATGTAACCTAATGCATGCAGGAAAAAAATTGTATTATTTATATGCTGGCTTGCACTTCCAAAGTGACTTGCCAAAGATGGTGTGCTCTGGAAGATGGTACAAAAGTATGTGGAGAAAGACAGGGGTGACACTATAGTCTTGTGTGTTTTGCATTGGAAAGTATCAAATGTTTTTAACATGGGCACATTTATTTTTCCATAATATAACTGTTTTGATTTAAAGAAAATTTGTGTTGCAATGATGTCAATACACCCTGGGTCACCCAGGGATCTAGTAAAAGTATATAGCCTAGGTGTTCTAACTTTTCTTATGCCATGTATTCCAAGTTCAGAAACTGAGGAAATTTTAAACTTAGAGGAACTAGGAAAATGGCATTTTCAAATGGAGGCCTACAATAGAAACAATTTCCTTTAATAGAGGGTACCAATAATGTACACATAATACAAAATAGGAAGACTGATATCTAGTTCTACTCTATAAATCTACTAAGGATAGGGCAATATATTTATAAAAACCTGTGCTCAAATATTTGGATATCCAAATAACATTTAGGAAATGTAACCAAAAAGTATAAAATGTTAAACTTTACGCTGAATCATTATCTGCTAGCGGCCACAATTAGTATCATGCTATTAATGTTCCTCTTGCAGCACACTGCCAACATTCACAAATTTTCAGAACATATTTCAGTGGCAGTAAGTACCTCACTGCCAGTCTGAACAAACCCTTTATGGTCAGACAATGTTTTAGAAGTTTCAAACACGTTTTCTGTATACTAATCTATTTTTTTTAAAACATTTTATTTTATTTTATTTTTTTTTTAAACATTTTATTTAGGGTTTTACAACAAAAGGGAAAGGGGAGGGCTGGAGAAGGAAAGGGAATGTAGAGGTAGAGGGAAGGGGGATACATTACGGCAATGACTTTAAACAAATACAACAGTACAAGATACAAAATTTTACAAAACAGTGCAACAATTCCCCTCCAAAAAAAGGAAAACAAAATTAAATAAGAAAAATTATTATTCCACTGATCCCATATAACTTTATGGGATCAGGTTGTTCCCAATACTTGTATCTCGTCGGGAGGTATCTGGAAAACAATTACCAATGAAAGGGAGAGCAATGTCAGAGAATAACAACCGAAAAATGATCATATTCCCAGGGACCATTGAACCAAGGTGAGTCTGGTTAACTTGGAAATCTTGGAGAAGTGTCAATGTGGCCCTTAAAAGCGTGACTCCCACCCTGTGATAGTACCAAGAGGTCAGAGAGGGAGGTTAAGATGAGGACGTGAGAGGAGTGTGCAAGAAGTAGTGTTGCTAATGGTCAAGATGATGATGGTGATGGCCCCAGGTAGCTAACGTATTCTGCCAACAAAGGAAATTGGGGGCAGTAAAACCACGTATTGAAAAATCTTCTGCCCGTTCCTCGTAGCGAGGAAGTCAAGTCTTCCATAAGGTGGATCTCGTTGATCCTTCGCAGCCATAACTGAATGGGAGGTGGATCCGCCTTCTTCCAGTAAGCAGCGATACATGAATTTGCAGCCATAACCAAGTGTCTGAGCAAGGGATTCCTGAAAAGGGATTGCGTTGTAGAAGGAAGAAGGTGGGTCCTTCCTTGATCTGGCAATCTGTCATGCGTTGGGAAATGTCCCTAACTGAAGACCAGAAAGATTGGATATGTAGGAAGGATCCAAGTGCTGATTGGCATTGCCAGTATTGTTCTGATACTTCCGGTAAGTGTTTGTGTAGTTTTTCTGGGGTAAGGTACCACTGGGATAGGATTTTGAAGTTGGATTCCTGAAACCTATTGCTAATGAATGCCTTATGGGTCCATTTTAGGATCGTAAGTTTCTGGTCTTGTCAGAGAATTCCCTAAAACTTTTCCCACTCCACAAAAACAGGAAAGGAAAGATTGTTGGGTGGGAGTCTTGTAGAAGGGTATATAGTATGGAAAGGGTATGTCGATACCCCTGTTGCCCACGCATAGCTGCTCAAATGGGGTAATAGATCTGGCAAACAATTCCAGAGGTACTAAAGGTATGAGATAGGTGGGAGAGAGGTGGGAGAGCTGCGCCACCCTCCAGTAATCCAATCCAAAATCTTGAGACGCTGAAGTCAATTCAGCTCTCCAAACCCACCTTCGTGAAGTAAGGAAACGAGTTGCTCTAAAAATCCCCCTTTCGTGAATGTGGTCCTCCAGTCCTGGGGGAAAAACTGGGTTCCCAAGAATGCGAAAAAGCGGAGATGGAAAGGGCGAAAAGCCCAGTTTGTGGAGGTAGGGAGCAGCGGAGACTTGGAGCCATGGAAAGGAACATAAAGGGAAGGGGGAGGAGCATTGTTCTAACATTACCAATTGTTTGGATCTACCATTACGGCACCAATCTACAACTCTAGCTAGGTGAGCTGCTAAATAATAATAAAAAAAAGTTGGGGACTCCCAGCCCTCCCGCAAGCTTTGGTCCTACCAGTTGCAATCTACTGATTCTGGGGGCCTTATTGTGCCAGATGAAACTAAAAAAAAATTAAGAAGATAGGATTTTGAAATACTAATCTAATTTGCCTTCCACAAATTCATACAATTTAGAATAAATCACTTCAGTAAAACGGAAAAAAAAAAGTTTACATTTTATTTAGAGCATCTGTGTTCCCCTCACCACTGTTAGACTACGTACACACAAGCAAAGTAAATCCAACAACAAACGACTGCACGATGCACAAAGAAGTGCACAGCACTGTTCTGATCTATGGAAAGGGGAGGGGGAGAATGACGGAGCAGCACCCCGTTGCACTCTCTCCCCTTCACCTGCAGTACGATCGTTCGTTGTTTGTGGATGAATTGTGAATGTTCAGATGACGAGCACTGTACACACGCCTGATTCTCGTCCGATCTCAGCCCTGAGCTGATTATTGGTCAAGAACCATTGCACGTGTGTACGCAGCCTAACTGCTAGAGCTGTCATACTGATTCCATACCAATCCAAGATTTGTAGTTTTCAATTCAGGCTTGTAACCTGTATTCCCCCAACAGCACTGTGCAGGGGCATTCAGCATATACAAAGTAACATCATTGGCTTCTAAATGTCTAAAACGTAGTAACAAACACATAAAGCTGTATTAAAAAATACTATACAGTAATCATAAAACAAATTGTGTTAATGTTATACTTAACACTCCCACAGCTAATTTCAAAGACAATGTTTAGATGTTTAGAATATTGTGAATAATATAGAAAAATGGCAAATATAGCTAGAAACCATCTTGTGAACCTATAACATATGGAGTGAGAATTCCCAGTGTTCTAAAGTGTTTCTGCTAAAGCATACACCAAACATGTTAAAATGCTTTATCATTTGGATAGCTGAGAAACAAACAAATATCTCCCTATGGCTTATAGATCCTCCTATAAACATACTGTACTTATGTTCATTCAAAACCGAATCGTTTTTGAGGCAACCCTGCTAAGATAATGGTAACTTGAAAGCTTAAGATGAAATTTTGATTCTATGGTGGATATGTACTAGATGTTTCTTCCATTTCAAAAAGCAATATGCTATTTGTATAAAAGCACTTAAAGACAGTATCAGTTTTGACAATATAAAGACAGAAATATCTAAAGATTTTAGGAATACATATAGTTATTTTCATGATTTTTTTGAGGATGAGATTTATGACTGCTGCATTCTCATATCCTGCATTTATATTAGGAATAGGTAAAAAAAACAAATGTGTACAGCTGCATGTACGTATTTTGTATGTGCATTTGTCAAATTTTTATTAGATTTTCTGAGCTATATTTTTTATTTCATTTATTTTAACAAAAGTGTAACTTATGAATCTCCTGTTTAAAATCACAGCCACATTATAGTTATTAAAAAAAGAGGGGAAATCACTGTGATAGTAGCACAGTATCTTACGTAAGATCTAGGAATGCCAGAACAGTAAGATCCTTTAAAAACAATAAACCATATACACAATTTATTTCACATGTTAAGCAGAGTTTAAATTTAATGTTGTCTTCCTCATTAGTTTTGCATATTGTGTTAAACCCATTGCCTCTCACAACCACCAGCCAATGGGAACAATCGGTTGAGTCCCTTGTTAATGTACAGAGTGGACAACAAGTGCTTGTTGTTTACAGTTAATAGGCACACAATTGTTGTTAACCTTTCAAAGCAAGCGACAGACTAGGGAGATTTTGGCTTAGATACAATATCATCAATCCCATTAATTCTAAAGAAAATTGTATATGGATTGAACAATTACATCGCTTATAGACATACATAAGGTTGATGTTTTACTAAAAACGACATTCACTTCTGTTCTGCTTTTAACTGAACACCAAACAGCTAAATACACAGATGAAATGCATATATTGTAGCTGTTTTATCTATCAAATATGTATGGCTTGGTCCATCTATTTCTTTACACAGCTCTGTAACACAGCACAGCCCTGTCTGGCAGGGTAGCACTGGCAGGTCTTTAAGACTGAAGAGCCCATCTTTCTGTCACTTTGCTCTCACCATATCAGTATGTTCTGTTGAGCAGTGGCCTGAAAGAGGCCAAAAATAATGCAAATGTAGGTACTTATACTGCTTGTTTTTTTAATATATTTAATATATTTAATTTTTTTATCCTTTTATCCTTTAATAGGCCAATTATATTTTGTTTTATATCTAATTGAAGTCAAGTTATAACTACAGTATTTTCATTAAATGATAAAGATGCAGTTACTTCCTGTTTCCTAACCTAATAAAAAATCAAGAAGATTGACAATTTTGGCTCTATTTTTAAAAGATTTACACAACTTTTACCTGGGAATCACACATTTTTCTAATAAAATCCAACGGGAAAATCTGCAAATGAGGGGTAAAAGTTGTATGAATTTTGTCTGAAAAATGTGATTCATGTTTTACAATGTTACAAAGCTTAGTTATAAAGTAATCCATTTTTAAACACTATCTCAACAATATGCCATTTTTTTCTTTGAAAAATGTTGCTTTAAAAAGGCAGGGTACTAAACTGGCCCTTATTCTTACACAGTATTTATATACTGCCATCAAATTATGCAGAGCTATACAAAGTCCATGGTAATGTCACTAGCTTCTAAAGGGGGTTCACAATCAAATGACCTCAGTCATATGCCATGCAGATAGTGTCTTAGCTGAGATTTGAACCTGGGACCTATCACTGCAAAGGCCAAAGCACTTTCCCCTGAGCCACTGCACAGCCCATGTGGCTAGGTATGACTAAAATAAATGTTTCCTTCTTGGGGCTAAAAAATTTGGTCTTCTTCTAAGGTCAGAGTAAACAAAGTCAGGAACAGGTTAGGTTTCCTCCTCTGTGAGCATGTGACTAAGAAAGGCCATTTAATCCATACTTGGGCCCACAGCAATGATAATTCCAGAGCACTGCAAAAACTGTAGTGAAATAGGATTTATTCTGATAATTATAAACGTGCATGTGGACAGGATATTGTTTTTCAGAAATAAACAATACATCATCAATCATGAGAAAACAATATGCTGTCATTTATAGCTTTCTATTTTGTTTATAGTATAGAATGGGTGGATTTGAGATTATTAACTATTATTATATGTTTTAATTAATCAATTGGGCCTGATTTATTAAAACTCTCTGAGGCTGGAGAAGATACACTTTCATTAGTAAACCTGGGGGATCCAGCAAACCTGGAAAGCATTTCTTTAAAGTGATTTGCTATTTCTTGTCCAGATTTGCTGGATCATCCAGGTTCACTGATGAAAGTCTATCTTCTCCAGCCTTGGAGAACTTTAATAAATCAGGCCCAATGTTTTAAGGATGTTTGAAGTAACAGTAAACTCAAGAATTAAAAGAAGAGAAAGCAATATCTTTTTTGGCTCCTCCCTGCTGACACTTTTTGCAAAGCCTTTCATATCCATGAAAAAGAAACTTGCAGTGTTTACAACCTTATAAATCTATCTGTACAACTACACATGGCTATGAAATAGAATAGGAACATTTTTATACTATTTACATATCAATTCTGCTGAAAATCAGACATACTTAGTATGGAAGAGTGGCCCAGTTCCAAGAAATTACTTTCCCAGCAGGAAATACCTTTCATGCTAATATGGAATTTCTGCAAAATTGCCTTTTAAGACACACTTATGTTATGTTCAGTTTTATCAGCTGAGCTAAGTGTGCACAGGTGTCAATGTAAATGCTGATCAATAAAGGCAATGGGTAAACATTGTCTGGCATTGTGTCACTCTTATTGATGAAGAATATTACATTATTGGACAAAGTGATTGATGCTGCTACATCAGGGGACATATACAAACCTTTTCTTTTAACTCAGCATATGCCATAAAAGCATATGCTTGTGTTTTAATATTATTAAAGGACTTTTTCCACTGTGTGCAAATCCTCACTGAGTTTTTTTTTTTTTGTGGGAATGAATGTGTATAAATTTACAACTGCACCCGTTCTACTGAAAGATACCCTGTCACCTAACACTGAGGGCTCCCACTGATGAGGGAAGTCATGTGAACCAACGTATTACAGAAAATGGGTGGGGTACATGCATACTGCCCTCCATTTTCTGGTTACTTAGAGTGCATATCATAAGCACCATGTACTTCTTTATAACACTCAGAGATGAGCTTTAGGCCACAGTGATTGTATGTGAATACTTCCTCACAGTATTTGCCATGTGCCCACTATGCATGTGATCACATATACATAACAGCATACATAGGGTTAAATATGTCCATATATCCACATGTTCATGTAAGCCTGCATTTGAGCCAGTAATGTGAGTAAACCAAAATGATTTATTTCTGTTCCTATTAACTTTTTTATTAGTAAACCTGTCCCCCATATCTGCACAGTGTATGCACACCCACACATATATGCATATTGGTCTGTACACATAAACATACATGTATTTGTGGCAATACTAATCTTGCTTGATATATGTCTATTTATAAACTGTATATATGTAAACAAGTCCATTGTATTTTTGTATACAATATGTTCTCACAAATACACAGTGGGTACCAACAAGATATATATTCCCTGTTTAATATATGGATATATTTTTGTATTTGTATATACTCCAGTCGAAGTGATATCGAACAGAGTACATAGATTACACATATATCCTAGGACCACATAGCTTATCTGTCAAAAACTAACAATTAATAGACAAGTGTGGCTAACACACAAGGAAAGTAAGAGGAACCTTTCTCCTACTACTACCCCTTTAATCACCTTGTTACTTTTTAACTAAGTTTTCAAATGATAATCTTTTCTTCATGTTAGATATCCTACTCAACTGAGAGGATCATCAACTATTCTTATTTTCATTGTGTCATCCTTATCCCACTAAAGTGATGTGATATTATGCACTTATAATATTCATCTATAATACTTATCTATTATCCTTTTCCCTGACACTATGATAAATAACGTTATAATATAATTGTCTTTCAACTATAGAGACAAACTGATAGGTAATTATATATTGAATAACTTTATATGATTCTCCAAGAATTGTTTATTATGAAGATATTTTCAACCATGCATTATCATAACTGTAGGCATATCTTTCACAACTGATAAGCAAATATTTGACTCATTATAGTGAGAAACTGCTTTATTCTGCCATCGCAAGTATTATTATGGTATAACTACATATGTATTGTTTTATTTGTAATTTATATACAAATATTAGATTTTTTTCTATTCAATAACTTACACTGTTTTATATTTATTATACTATCAGTGTGAATATCTATATCCCATGAGGAAGCCAAAGGGAAAGAAGATTGATCCTCACCACGCTATATAAAAGTGTATGACATTTGAAATGGCCAGTATGTAAATGAGCCCTAGAGATCTTTGTTTTAATTTCAGTTCTAAAATTAATGTACATTTTGTTAAGTTACATATAAATTAAATAAATACATTGAATTTTAACTGATATAATAACAGCCACAAAAGCCTTGCTTTCCTTTACTTCTTTAACTATGTACCAAAAACATGTAGTGTACCTTTTGTTTTACTTTAAATCTGATTTTATTTTTCTACAGTTTTTTCAGGCTGTTCTCTCTGCTTACAAACAACAGCAAATTACTGTATGCAAGGAGATTGGTTTTACTTTACTGTTTGATTTTCACACAGGGTTACAATAACAATTGCAATCTTCTCTTTCTCATTTATCTATTTTTTATTAATTTATATTTCATAAATTTAAAAAGTGAGTACCATCAAATGCAGACTTTACTGTAAACTTTATTTCAGAAGCATAAGATTATTTATCTTTAATGAAATGGAAAAGTCCCCTTTAACAGAAAATGGAACTAGCTGTTTGCAGCTTATGGATATGATAACATTTTTACAATTCATTATTTACCACACTCCCACACACCCAAGGACATCAAAAACTGTACATGTAACTAGCTTTTATTATGTGTGTCATGAAAACAGCACAAATTGATTCAAGGTCTGAACCAAAAGACCTTGTGTTTTGTTTGCTGCCATGAAAAAAAAAGGAATGTGAATCTTGTCCAAAAAAACTCACCATTATGTTCTAGTAGTACCTTGTGTTGTAAAGCATTATTTATTGCTTAAAAAATATATAAAAACAAAAGATAAAAAAAACACAGATAAAACAAAATATGTGTAATAAACAGTGTTAGCATTGCGAATGGACTTTTCCATTGCAATGCTCCAGTGTTTTCCATTTTTTCCTTTTTCTTAAGGAACCAAAAAGAAAATAATTCAAAGTTCTTTCAACTTGCAAAAAGGAGCAAAAGAAGAAGTCACAAGAAACAACAATCTATATATATAAAATTGTATGTATGTATGTATGTATGTTCCACCATCATTCGAAAACGCCTTTAGACATTTCAACCAAACTTGCCATACCTATGACTGAGACTCATGTGAGTGTACTAATCATCTTTGTACAGTGTTGTGCTATATGTCAGATCTATGTTTGGATGTATGTATGTATGTGTGTATGTCATCACTAGGAACTATGTTCCACCATCACTCAGGAACGCATCAACACATTTCAACCAAACTTGCTAGACATATGACTCAGATTCATGTGAGATTCAACATTCATGCTATGTTCCACCATCACTCGGAAGACATATATATATATATATATATATAGACATATGACACCGCTAATCTTTGTACAGCACTGTGGTATATGACAGAGATATATGAATGTATATTATTAGTGTGTGACTGTGGGGGAATATTAGAGTGTCAGCTCCTCTGCACAGAGACTGATGGGTCTATGTCATTGTTTCATTGTACAGCACTATGGAATATGTCAGAGCTATATAAATCTATATATATAAAATTGGATGTGTGTATGTATGTGTGTATGTTCCACCATCACTCGAAAACACATGGAGACATCTCAACCAAACTTGCTATACATATGACTGAGACTCATGTGAGTACACCAGTCATCTTTGTACAGCGCTGTGCTATATGTCAGAGCTATATTTGTATGTATGTATGTATGTATGTATGTCTGTATGTGATCACTAGAAAACGCATGGAGGCATTTCAACCAAACTTGCTATGTTCCACAATCACTCGTAAACGGATCGAGACATTTAAACCAAAATTGCTAGACATATGACTCAGACTCATGTGAGTGCACCGCTAATCTATGTGAAGCGCTGTGCTATATGTCAGAGCTATATTTGGTGATCACTAGGAAACGCATCGAGACATTTAAACCAAACTTGCTAGACATATGACTCAGATTCATGTGAGTGCACCGGTGATCTTTGTACTGTGCTGTGCTTTATGTGAGAGCTATATTTGGATGTATGTTTATATGTATGTGTTATACATATAGATGTGTGTATGTGATCATTAGGAAACGCACAGAGACATTTCAACCAAACTTGCTATGTTCCTATGTTCCCCCATCACTCGGAAATGCATCGAGGCATTTAAACCAAACTTGCCAGACATACGACTCAGACTCATGTTGAGTGGGCACTGCTGATCTTTGTACAGCGCTGTGGTATATGTCAGAGGTAAATTTGCATGTATATGTGTATGTATATTGCTCAGTGACAGTGTGCCTTTTGCTTATATACTTTTTTTTTAGCTCTTTTACAAATTTCTGGCCTGTAATAATGCCTTCGAGAAAACATAAGGCAATTGGCAGTAAGGCAGTGCAATAAAGGCAAAAAAAATTAAACAACACCGTAGACAAGAAAATCCAGAGGACAGGAATAGAAGACTTGCCACATTGTGCGACCTGACTACAGGCAAATGAGAGAAAGAGCTACTACATCTAGAGCGTCAGAGACAGTACAACAGCATGAGACCTGACTACAGGATAAGAGAGATAGAGGTACTACATCTAGAGCTTCAGAGACAGTACAACAGTGTGGGACCTGACTACAGGATAACAGAGCTAGAGCTACTACATCTAGAGCTTCAGAGACAGTATAACAGCGTGAGACCTGACTACAGAAAATGAGAGAAAGAGCTACTACATCTAGAGCTTTAGAGACAGTACAACAGCGTGAAACCCGAGTACAGGAAATGAGAGGAAGAGCCAGACGATCACGGACAACATTTTAGCTTAGCATTGGAAGGATACCCCTATGATCCACATAAAGATTACTCGCAGCATGCAAGTGTTACCATCGGAAAAATGGAAATGGTTTGTAGTTACTGAAGAAGAAGCTACCACAAGAAGTTTAAATCTGCTACTGAGTCTTTTGGTATGAGTCGTCTTGCTGCAAAAAGGGGAAAGTCAAACTCTGCAAACTGCAAACAACACCACAAAAACTTGTGGAATTACGCAAATACCTCAAATAGTCAAAGCATATTCTTAACCACCTGAGCGTTACACTGATGTCTAGATTTCTGTACCAAAAGCGTCACAGGTTTTTATGAATTGTTTTTTAAATTGTAGACCTGTAACTTACAGAAATATGTTCGAACAGGGTTCTAGTAAAAATAATGAATATAAAAAATGTTT
>NC_092859.1:55358017-55363714 GCF_032062135.1 Pyxicephalus adspersus
ACGGACCCGACGCTGGAATACGGACCCGACGCTGGATGAGCACAGGTAAGTGGGATTTAAAGGTAAGTCGAAAAAATACGGGCTTATCCCAAATAGCATTTTTTTTTTAAGACGAAAAATTACGGGGTTAGCGGTTAGGGGGTTAATAACAACAGAAAATACAACTCATGTTTCCAAATTACATCATTCGGCGCCACATCAGTTGTTCAACAGCCTGGATTTCTATCCACATTCACGGTGCAAGGGCAAATTTACCATAAAGCGGAATCGTTACTTCCGCTGCCGGATCAACCACCAAAATTTCTACAACTATATTTTATTGAAAACAAACTAATAGAAACTGACAAGAGGTGCACCTACATCTCAGGAACAAAATTTCAGATTGACCTAAAGTTACAAAGGATTTTTCATGAGCAAAATATTCTTATTAAAACATTTAACACAGCATTGGAGCATATGCCAATAATTTAGGTTAATGTAATTTAATTGTATTTTAATTGTACATTGTACTTATACTTTTAAAACCTGTAAAAAACCTTTCTTTGATTTAACACTATAGCTTTATTTGATTGCTTTTCTTGTATAATATAAGATTGCAATAAATAAATACACCACCACAAGTCAATGTCTAGCAACGCCGTGTAATCAGCTAGTGATTAAAAAATAAATTACCTGAAGTCATTGGGGGCACTGTCTTTTGGCCCTATAACAATTTCTGACTTATAATATAGAAGAACCTGTTAGATGAAGAAGAACAACTTAGCTAGTAAAGATCACTGCACTTTTATAACCGCATGATACCTGGTACAAATACATCAAAGAGAATGACAGTCACTGCAGCAGAAAGCCTGTTTCTTAAGTATGTAGGAGAGAAAGCTGAATGGCATTGCAACCCAGGTAGAAAGGAAAGGTCACAACAATGAAAATAACCCAGGGATCCGGGAACGACTGCACCATTACCACACACTGTAAGAAAACACAGAATCCAATCAGATGGAACAGATTGAAATGCAGCAGCAGCCATCTGTGAATGCCACAGAATGCATTGTGGAAATATTTGGGGATCTGGCACAGAGGAATATGAATCCCTTTTCCAACTTTTAAATCAGAACATTTCAAAAGTAGTCATTTGCAGAAAGCTGATAATTCAGAACTTGGACAAATATTCACATCTCCAGAGAATGAGGATAAAACACATGGATCTAGCTGGTTGAAAAGTGCTTATGTATTTTTCAGGACTGGTTAGGGATGTTTTACTCGAGGGCTAAAAAAAATCTTGTACCAACATGGAACAAGCAGCACTAATTTGTGATATGGATAGCTAGAAAGATAAGCACAGTTACCCAGTGTTACAGACAGACAAAATTTAATATTTATATCAGTGTGTATTGTACTTACAAATGAAAATTATGTTACTAAAAGACTGAGCACATACCGAATTATAAATATTTTTAGTGTAAGTACTGTACAGTATTTAACATGCCTATTTGCTCTAGCTGTAAATTAAAGCTTTCCCCCTTATGAAGATAAGGTAACTATAATACGTTTGAAATAGGTAGTTGTTGCATCTCTAAGCTTTACTGCAATATGAAACCAAGTATATCAAGCAACACTATTCGAGTTAACATATTTAAAAGAAAGTGGAAATAGCAGATAAATAGAATTAAAATTTATTTACATTCTTTGCTGATCAGCTTTAAAAAAAATTGTGATTAAAAATAGATTAGGAAGTAGCTCTTGAGAAGTTTCTACGACCTTATTTGGCAATACATTCTAATAAGTAGTCATGCCTTTGTAGACTGTCTTTATTGGAAGACTCATGATTCTAAAGCTACGTACACACGTCCGATTTTTATCGCCCGATAATCGGCATCGGCCAATTATCAGGCGAAAATCTGCCGTGTGTACAGTCGGTGTCGTCCATCGTCCGAACGACCGTCCTGCCGGATCCACGGACGATGGACGACAACCGATCCTAATGTAAGGGAAGGGGGAGAGCGCGCAGCAGGGTGCCGCTCCGTCGCTCCCCCCCTCCCCTCTCCATAGAGCATGAACGGTGCTGTATGTACAGCACCGTTCATGCATCGTGCAGTCCCTTGTCGTTGGAAAGGATCGTGAAAGATCCTTTCCAACGACAAAAATTGCAGGTGTGTATGCAGCTTTAGACTAGTGTGTTTATGAAAATATCCCATAATACAAAACAAAACCAACAGCTCAGGCTTTTGCAGTAGGCACTTCTATGGGTACATCTATGTGATAATTACAATTTAAAGAGCCCCCAGGGGCCTGGGTTGGAGTCCTTGCCTCCTTTCCAGTGCTACAGTTTCTACATTTGATGTATCAATTAATTAGTGAAGTTCGAATTAACCAATCCAAAGCTAGGGGAACGCATCAGCATGTGTCCTGCAAATCACATTTATTAGCCAATCCAAAATCTCCAATGGCCTAATAGGAATTAACTGTATAAGACTGGGAGCTGGGAGAATAAGGCAGTTAAGCAAGGAAGTAGTTAGAAAGCAAAGAAGCTAAGCTAAACAGAGATAGGTAAAATAGTGTTAATTACCTTGAGTAGTTAGGAAAGCGGTCCCCAACCTTTGGTAAGGAGAAGGACCCCGCTTGGGGGGGGGGGGGTGCATTGGCCAGAGCCTTGCACCTTGTCACCCATATGCATCGCAGGCTCAGGGCGGTGGGCGGGTTGGGTCTCTGAACAGGTCTGAGGCTGCGATGGGAGTGTGGGCAGGTTCTGGCATCATGATGTCACTCTGGGGGAAGTTTCTTCCCCTTTGAGTGACACATGGCTCCCCGCAGAATCTGTAAATTTAGTGGTCTGTGACGTCCAAAAGGTTGGGGACCACTGCACCACAACATATATATATATATATATATACATATATAACAGATAGCTACACTTTAGGTACTAAGAACTATATTTTCTTTTAGTCAGCAAAGGACATTAACACTGAAATGTCACAAACACTGGGGGAGAAGTGTCCTTCTTACAGCACTGTCAAAACCTGGATATCTTGTTTCAAGACTGGGCATTTCACCGTTGAAGATGAGCCCCGCAGTGGGCGCCCTCCAACCTCTACTGACCCGGCAACCTGCGATGCTGTCCATGAGCTTATATCCTCGTTGGGATTACAGTACCATCTGTATGCTGATGACACTCAAATCTATTTGTCCGACCCTGACTTGTCATCTTCAGTCCTGCATAAGGTCCCATGCTGCCTGTCGGCCATCTCATCATGGTTGTCTGACCGATTTTTGAAACTCAACCTGGATAAAACAGAACTCATCATCATCCCCCCTCAAATTCCAAATTTCCCCCTGACATATTTCTAACTGTTAACAACACTATTATTCGTCCCTACCCTCAGGCACAGGTGTCAACTTTGACTCTGCCCTCTCATTTACCCCCCATATTCAAAACATTTCCAGGTCCTGTCCCTTTCACCTACACAACATCTCCAAAATCCGCCCCTACTTGTCCCCAGAGACCTCCAACCTCCTTGTATATGCTCTTATCATCATTCTCCTGGACTAATGTAACATCTTCCTGTCTAGTATTCCACTAACCCGACTCTCTTCTCTTCAATCTATTATGAATGCTGCAGCCAGACTCATCCATCCTTCCCACCACTCCTCTTCCGCTGCATCTCTTTGCAGATCTCTACACTGGCTTCCATTTCACCTTAGAATCAAATTCAAGCTCCTGTGCTTTGCCTTCAAATTCCTACACAGTTATTGTCCCACTTACATTTCTGACCTGGTAAAAAAATACTCCCGCTCCTCCAATGACCTACTAATGACTTCCGTAATGCGGAAGTGCATAATATGTTGGCGCTATAAAAAATCCTGTTTATTAGTATTATTAATAATAATAATAATAATAATAATAGGTAATCCTCCTGCTACAGAAATTACCTAATGAGTAAAGGAAATATAAAATGGGAGAAAATATCCTAGATATTTTAATGTCCATTTCTAAGATAATATTTATTAAAACACATCTTCGTGTGTACATGCTGCTAGAAAATTGTTTTCTAGTATAATAGATGTGATTTATAGCTACTCACAAAATGAAAAAAAAAAAAGATTTACCTAATATTTTGCAAGCTCATTTTTCATGCTTCTGTTGTTTAAGGATTTTAAGCGTTTTTAAATTAAAAATTTGTTATAATTGAACAGCAGAATACAATTACCATATGTTTACAAGCTGATGATAATTTTGTAAAATCTATGAATTTTGGGGAAATAAGTCTGAAAAATATATATAGACCATATCTCTCAATCTGTTCAAATGTTCTGGAATTGTTGAAATATCTAGGCTAGCATGATACTATAGGAAAAGGAATGATACCTCTTCCAACTCTCCTGCCTTTGTATGTATGTCTTGTTTGTGCATCCATATCCAAGAGACTTATGATGAGTCACAAAATGCAGTCTGGAATTTTTTAAGTGTGTTTTCACTTTAAATGTTCAGGTAAACCAAACAATATCAAACCAAAGAGTAACCTGGTCATGCATTGCAATCCTTACAGCCATAGTAATAAGTGGGCAAACCAATAATTTGGACAATAGATTGGCAATTAATTGGTGATTGTGAAAATGGCAATTGTGTTTCTGGCAGGGGAGGGGAAATCATAACAGTATGTGGGCAAAAAATGGGTATTGCAATACCTAAGATCATGTTACTATTCACAAACCAAAGATACTTTTAAGGATCTTTCTTTACCATCAGACGCAGTTATGGTACCTTGTACACTTAAAAACCACCAAAAAGCTCCTATATTTCACATTGACTTGATTTTTACAGAAATAACTAATTAAAAGGTCCTGATTTTTACCAACATTTTGCAGTGAAGCTCTTAATTTTGCCCATCTTTAGTTTTAACAACATTTACAGTATACCTATATAATAATATCATAATTAATAATACCTTTATAATAATACCATCTTAATTTTAAAGTTAGTTTTGTAAATATGTATTCAGTAAATGTGTATTTTTCTGTTAACTATACAAGAAAATTGATTTTCTGTTCATATTTTGAACATATGTCAAAGACAAATATGAGTAAGGACCCCAGAAAACCTAACCAAAGCAACAGTACTACTTGAACTATATTTTAAAAGAAACCAATATTTTCAGCTAGTTCCAGATATTGGTTATCTCCTTTACAAGGTATTGACCCAAGATGACATGGTTTTATTATTGCTCTCTGCAAATCTATGACATAGCACTCAAGACTTCTCTTTCTATTATTTCTAGGCCACTACACCAATATTAGGCTAGGAAATGGACGTCAACAAAATATATAATAAAAATTGTTTAATCTAGTATATTGTAGATAGCAACATTTACAGTTCATTGAATCAGCAATAAGATACAAAGTGCTTTCCTGATATATTTCAAAGTGACATCTTGAAAGAATATTTTTAGTGTTAAAACAGTGTTGACTCAGAACAGACATTAACTATTTAGCTAAAAAAGGTGACACTCAGTTATAACAAATGAGATATGGTATAGTGTATAAGTACTCTGAAATGCAAACACATATATATATAAACACAAATAATTGATCTTACTTCCTAAAAAAAACACACAGTCATACAGTAAACTATAGGAAATGAAATATTTTAGCAAACGGTAAGTTAATTTTAATATAAGCTCCTGAGCTTATCCAAGGTCACCATGC
>NC_092859.1:55363728-55365322 GCF_032062135.1 Pyxicephalus adspersus
CCCCCCCCCCCCCCCCCGCCTCATTATGTCCCTTTTTGTGTTTTCCCCTCTCTATACCAACGCGGTCTCAATGACACAACCTCATAACCATTGTAAGTTTCACCTACTTGTAACAATAAGAAAACCTCTGTCGCAGACACTAACTCCACATTATCCATGCATTGTAAGGCACAGATGCCAAGTGCCTGGCCACAATAGGAATTTTCATAATGTGGAGGTATGCAAGTCTATCTGTTCTGGTTGCCCTCAACATAAACTAATTTTTTTTAAGTTTACTTTAAGAAGCAATGTTTTAAGAATGAGAGGGTAAACTTGATGGGCATCAGTCTCTTTTAACTTTGTCAACTGCATATTTAACTAAATGTTGCCTTTTTGCCAAAGTTTGCCATTGCGCCACCTATCCTGTCCACAATCCAGAGTCTTACCAGAGTATCATGGAACACTTCACAAAATTTAACATGATGCCATTCTGGAAAGGAGAAAGCTAGAGAAAACACAGCCCATGCCTTTATAGATAAGCATTATTTTCTGTAGCAAGTAGGACCTAATGCTGCAGAGGTAATAAAGACCCCAATATCACATGATCAAACCGAATACTGTTGAAAATATAGTATATACACAAAATTAAAGGAAAGGCGCCAAGGAAATAGGAAGGTCGCATGACAGGGGGAAGATGCCCAACCTGGAACACTACCTAATCTATGTAGGTAAATAAATGAGCAAATACATAGTTAAATCTTTAGTTTAAATCATTTAAGTTCTGTACATCCCCACCAACCCTTCCATTGAGCCCATGAGGTGCCCCCAGAGAACCTGTATCTGCCACTGGTAAGGAGGGGAGATTATTTCCTCCCAGTTTTCTATTTATTTATTTAATTGCTTTTTTTCTGACTTGTACACACAGGTCAAACTTGAGCTATAGTAAGGGTTAGAGTTTGGTGATTGTTCAATGGTCATGGAAACGTATTTTACTATGCAAGAAGAACCTGTAAAAAAATCTGAAAATATTGTAATACTATTCAAAGAAAACAGAGAAAAGAGGTGTATACTGAAAACTGACATACTTTATTGTAAAAAATCAATAATGAAAAATACAGATGCATTTTTGTTATTCTACTGCTATCTATCTTAGTATCAGCTATTACTATACTACTATTGTATTTTGCATACTAGAACAACGAAGGGTTAACAGAGATCACTCCCATCAACTGTACAGAAGAAGTCAATCTCTAAGCATTTCAAATAGCACCCAATGGCCTGAACAGTGGCTATACAATGACCAATGCCAAGGACAGGGTCATTTAGACCTCAATGTATGTGTGTGTTTGACTGATAATAATTTTTTACATTTTGTTTTACTAATTTATGACCAATATTATAATGATATATTCTAATTCTAGTCTCACAACAAGATTAAATATCAGCCATTGTTAACTGGATGATTATGAAAATTAACAATTAAAGCAACTGTAAAGATTTTCATTTTGTTTTTAAAGTTCTTGTTCTTGTTTTGATATGCAATACATTGCCCCTGATTCATCAAGCAGAATCAGATTATCGCTCGCGCATTCGTATTAGCGATCCGGAATCGTAC
>NC_092859.1:55368078-55372945 GCF_032062135.1 Pyxicephalus adspersus
TTCGCGCTTCCAGCGAGCGCGGATTTCATTGATGAATCAGGGGCATTATGTCATAGAATGTTTCTTTATATATTGCTATGTGAATACTAGTTTTGAGTATATACCCATTTCACCTTTTATTGAATATTGTTTTTCCTATATAACTGGGGATGTGGGTGGAACTCTAATGTCTTTAGGTTTACTATTTTATATATTTGCCTATGAGCAAATATGAACTTTATACTTAATTCACACATACTGTAGTGTACAGAGTATACTGCATTATTATGCAAGCTAAAAATAAGGTGTAATCATCCAGCAGATTAGGCGTTTTGCATACATTTTGTATTATTTGAACTGTTTGTATTTTTATTATTGCCAGTAATGCAATATTCCAGTAAAGTATTATTTCATCAATAATTTTATTATTGGGCTATTACTATTAATGTCTAGCAATTGGCTGATACCCCACTTAGTACTTAGACAGAAAAACATATATAACTAAAATGTTTTATATCAACTGTAACAAACTCATTTTTTACTGCTTACATTTTTGCAGCATAAGGACAAAAATTAATGATGCAATTAAAATTTTGCATGTTTTTTTATTATGTTTGCTCATTGTAAACATTCTCCAAGCTCAGTATAAAATGTATTTTATGAATGCAATATATCAGAGAAAGTGGCACCATTCTTATATAGTTATTACAATAAAACGTCTTTTTTTAAACAATAACAAATATAATTTTTATATCTATATACACCAATAAAACTATATATTTCAGCCTAATTGTTTTAAAGGGACTGTCTGCTCTCTCTCTTTCTGAGGCCTAGACCTCTGCTGTTTTGTCTCGTATGCTCCTGTTGGGAAATTAGGATTTTTGCTTGCTTGCTTACTTTAAGGCTGTTACCAAAGCTAGGGATGTTTTGCAAGCCACACCAACCAAATGAAAAAAACATTAAAAATTTTACTTAAAGTTGTAATGATATGGTGCTTTGCTTCAATTGCTTTTTACTTTGTGATTCGGATTGGGAGGGTTAAACAAATGAGATTCAGGTTTTTGTACAGGATCCTGAATCTGAGCACTCCTTGAACAATGCACACCACTGCACTGGTGGAAATGTTTTTGTAGATCCTAACGGACTAAATGACTTATCTTCCGATAAATATGAATATTTATCCCCAGTTACACCATTAAAATAACTAATACACAATCTATTTGTTGTATGTGGATAAAATGTATGATATGAGGTTAAAACCCAGTGGTGCAAAGCTCTCCCTTAAGTTAGTGGGTCAAGCAACCTATCAAGTTCACCTCTTCATGTCCTCCCTTGCTTGACTTCACTTGATTCAAAACATATCAGTAATCTTTTACAATACCAGGAAATATAATTCACCATTACTGAAAAGTAATAGTGAACATCTTGCAAACAAATACATTTTAGTCCCTAACTTTTTGCCCCTTAACCACCACAAAGTGTTTGTCCTTTACACCAGCAATGAGCCATGTTGCCATTCAGTAAATTACTTTTAGGGAGAGATTCAAGCAAAAAGATTTGCATACAACGAGGTAGAACACTATTTAATGATAGAGAGGAGCCATGAATTTTCATCTATTTTAATTATATTACGCTTACTCCAACAAGGTTTTTCATTATGTAGTCTATTAAAGTAAGATCACATACGAAGGGAGTGTTTTTCTACGTTGCTATTAACTGATTTTCAGCAATTACAGTGTCAGTCTTCCACAGTGGAAAGGTTGAATTCATTTGCTGTGTAGTTCTTCTAGTTATGATTGATGTTGCTTTTCCAAATGATAAACCAATTATCCCAATGATATAATGTTGTTTTAGGTTTGTTTTATTCATATTTATCTTGAACTGAGAACTTTGTTGGTATCTCATATAATAAGATTTATGAAGGATAAGAAGTCATTGTACTGAAAACTAGGGTATTTTAAAGGAATTATTAGTTGTTGGAAGACTAAAAATAGCTATGGTCAATGGTTTAATAAAAGAATGGAGATTGTTAACTGTTTTTTAGCCAAAAAAATGCTATCTATGATCACTCAGTTTAGAAGATGCAGGTATGATGCGCACCTGTTTTGTATATGTCACTACTTTGCCAACTTCTGCATCAATCTTTAGCTGTTGAAAATACAACCTAAGGAGTCGTTAGGAGAATGCCACCACACTTCTCCACCAGTGGAAGAAGAAACACATATAATCAGCAGAGCCTTCCTACTCCCTGCCATGTCCTCTAAAGAACCATGATCACCAGTGTAACAAAGATTAATGCAAGTTAAACACTTTTTTAACTTCAAACTGCAAAGGATTATAATCTCCAACATAGGAAAGTCTGCATTAATTGTGGTCTAAAAGAATATCCAATCATTATGTCAGTGACCAGAGACCAAAATGTGGTCTGGGCACTAAAGTAAGTAGAATGACACTGTCTGGGTATTCCTTACAAATGGTATGTGGGGAACATCTCATGTAAATCTGAAAATATTGCAAATGATAAAATTAAAAATCCTTTTCACCCATCATAAAATTTTGTTATACATATATATATAAAAGGTATGCTCATTTGAGATTTTTTGTATTAGCTTCGTCATTGATGAGTAGACTAATTTCTTGGACTAATGCAGTACTGACCAGTCCCAGTTTGGCTATTGTGTGAGTTAACATTGATTTGCCAGTGATGCTGAGGACTAAAAGCACAGGTGCTGCATTAGACAGCTTGGTGATTTCTATAATAAATTACCTGACCACTGTAGCACTTATTCTACACATACCCCCCCTTGGAAAATGAATCCCTAACACAAATAACATTTTGTATATCTAAACTTTTTTTTTTTTCAATAATCCTGTAATCTATAAAATTATTCGAGCCAATAGGGGCGTAATAAATTATATCATGATGTAATATTGCAGGTTTTTCATTATCTTCTTGATGAAGGTGACCTAAAAAACTGAGATATTCCTATATCACTTAAAAAAATTGGTTAATCAATTAACAACTAGTGTTTTATGTTGAATGAAGATGATTTAAAAAGAGTGTCAATTGAGAGCATAGGATGACATTTGGTGCGTTACTAAGTCAGTAGTGTAATTCAGGTGTTTTTATCTGGTATGTTTGAAGACATTTAGTAAACAATACAATTTGTATTTTCTATATAGTGCATTTATATTTTTAGGTACATTGACAGCCTTTATATACACTCACTTGGCTCTTTACTAGGTATCTGTTCACAAATATCCACTTGGCCAATCACATGCTGCAATGTATTTAGGCATGTAGACATTGTCATGATGACCTGCTGAAGTTCAAACCAAGAATCAGAATAGGGATATTTGATTTAATCAGTCAACGTTTCACATTGTTCCACAACCTTCTAACAGCGGTAATTATGTATGCTGCTTTACCTTGCCTGCATGAAAGGTCAGAAAATAATTATACTGTACAAATGCAGAGCAAAACAATACTGTGTGACTCTGTATGATGTCTGCCAATAAAATGAGGGTAATGCTGTCACCTCAAGTCTACTCATGTCACAACAGTCAATTGTCAATCTTTCCTAATGTTGTGCCAGAGGACTATATCAGTAGTGATTTCTGCAGAGAAACTTGTCAAATGAATCCAAGTTCATAAGCCTCTTCCCTGCATGTGAGGCCAATGCAATGCGATGCAATATCCTAGTTGCTGACATGCACCATGGGTTTGAGTCTGCAGCTCACAAAGATAGAAAGAACATTTTGTTTTAATTTACATCAAGTTTGTTTGCAAGTGATTCTCTAGTGTTAATTTATTCTCTCTCTGGCAGTACTGAGGTAAAACTATGGATGTTATCTACAATTTGTATTTTTGTTGGTGTATGCATATAGCTTTAGCAAACTAATTAGGATGCATTATCGCATATGTAACAATAATTTTTATGTTTTGTAAATGCACAATGGAATTTTTATTAAACAGGCATACCGATAGCATTTGGATTGCAGCTATGAGATCTGTAATTTGCAGTGGAATGAACGAATGATAAGTGTTAATCAAAGTTCATGAGTTATTTTACATGTGTTTGATATGTAACTCCATTACCTATTACTTTGAATATTACATCCAGAAAAATAAGCTCCACCAACGTGAACAGGAATAATAATATTAAGCCCCACTGACTGTCACAATACCTGTCGGTTCCCACAGCGGTCCCTGCTAGAACGTCCTGCTGCATCCCATGCCAGTGTGCCCTGTCGAGCTGCAGCACTTACTCTCTTGCCCTGATTTAATAAAGCTCTCCAAGGCTAGAGAGAATACACTTTGATCAGTGAAGCTTGGTGATCCAACAAACCTGGAAATTCTGCTAGCTCAAACTTAGTGGCAAATTCTACTGTGTAGGACAAATTCTATAAGCAAGCTTTGGCCCTTTTTGGCGGCAAGCTAACAATATTTAGGTATGAGAAGCTGGGTACTGACAAGAGGAACATATACCAGTTACAATTTTTTATATATATATATATATATATATATATATATATATATATATGGGTCTTTTTTTGCAACTTAAAAAAAAAAACATGGAAAATACACAATTGTCTTACATAACATGCTTGGGGGTACCCTTAAGATGTAAATTGTATTTCTGAACAGTTTGATTTTCACAGACTCAATGACAGTGTACACCACAAGCACAAATTTGGCTGTAGAATTGTCTTTGGGATAGATGTCTGTCTTTAGTTTGCTTTGGGTGTCCTAGTATTTTGCTGATACCAAACTTTACTGCTACTGGACAATGCCCCTGATTCATCAATAAAATCCGCGCTCGCTGGAAGCGTGAAAGTACGCGCGACCAGCGAGCGCGGTTTCCCGCGGTCCGGACTCGAGTGTGCT
>NC_092859.1:55375804-55421798 GCF_032062135.1 Pyxicephalus adspersus
GGCCGCGAGCTTTTTCAGTTGCTGAATAGCGCGACGGGGTACGATTTCGGATCGCGAATATGAATGCGCGAGCGATCATCCGATTCTGCTTGATGAATCAGGGGCCATGTCTTTCTCTCATGATAAATTAGGAGATTGCAGATTATACAGCAATGTAAAACTGGCCAGTAGCAGAACATTTTTAAAAAGGGAAAGTTGTTCATAATATACCCTAAAAATGACTGCAGAGGAGAATTTTATTACAAGATAATTTAGAGACTGCACTGTAAACCCGGACAGCAGAAAGATAAATTTAAATGTGAAGGTTAAACCTAAACTATTTTTATAGCCAAAGAGCACAGGATGGAGCTTGTCTACAAAAAATGAAGTTATTGTAGAGGAAACAGCAGTGTCAAATTGTGCAGCAGAAGCACAGTTTTAAATAAAAATAATAGGCCTAACCATTGTAAGCCTTTATCTATAGGTATTTGGGAATGCAGTGCACACTACACTTTTTGCAGGGGTGTGCTGCAAACAAAAGGCCACTCCTAGAAAGGATGGTCAGTAAAAAGTATATTCTGAACTTTGAGCACTTTAAAATTAAAAAAAGGCCTAAATTCAATACAAAATACAATTAACACCAATAACAGTACAAAAAATACAAACATTACTGGTAAATGTTCATAAGATTTTAGGGACCACACTTCTCAAACCAGTGGGATTTGTTTCAAACTCATGGTAGCAGAAAATTCAAAATATATTTCTATTAAAAATGCTTAAATTCAGACTTTTTTTTACAAACTAAAATTACTAATTTTCAGGATTTCCTCAACAAGTTCTTCATGGCAATCACTAGCCAATGTTAGGAGCATTTGCGAATTGACTTACACATGTAAAATACCCCAAATAATAAACCATAAAATATATATGTTTGCTGTAAATCATCAGACACATGCAATATAACCTCAATGTACTGAAAAATATAAAGTTTGCCAAAACATTAGTAATAATTAGAGATAAGCGAATTTCTCAAAAATTTGATTCGGCCGGTTCGCCTAATTTTTCGAAAAGATTTGCTTCGATCCGAATTTATTCATGGCGAATCACGTTAAAAAAAGTCTATTTCCGGCCTGCAGAGAGCCTTGATAGTGATGTAGAACACTGTGCCTTGCAGTAACACGCATAGGGAGTCTGCTGTGGTAGCAAAATAATACTGTGAATAATAAACTTCACTTATTTGGGCAGTCACAGGGCCAAAACTGACCAAGTAACTCAAGTATCCACTCAGCCTTACAGGTCCATGTTAGCATCAAGAAGAAGCGCACTACTTTTACACCCTCGTCAGCTGATTCCACATAGATGTCTACAGAACCTGTTCTATTAACCAATTATACAAGTAGAGCCCCCCCGACAGAGTGGAGAGGGTGTCAGCAGTAAGTTTGTGTTGACGTCACTGAATATTTTGCCCTTCCTCTGAGCTGTCAGAACAATAACCCACAAAAAACTGATCCTGTCTGGGGAGCATATGCCTTCACTCGGTCAGCATTTGCTCAATAATCCATCAGTATTGCTAATGCCAAAAAAAACAGGAGTGGATCCCAAACAGAGATGACACGTGAATTAAATATTTGCATGTCTTCTGTGTTTTGTACCCACTCCTGCTTTTGGCTACCAAATCATAAGCCAATTCTGATGGGACCATACAGGCCTTACAGCTGCTACACAGACAGGATCTGTTGTGCGTCTTTTTTTTCCTTCCTTCTGACAGGTCAGAACAAGGGTCAAAAATAGTGATGTCATCCAGGCCAAAAAAGCAAAATAGTGGCCCAGTCATGGAGTGGTGAGGTGGAAGCACCATGAGGGGACCACAGAGTGGCCCAATGACAGAGTTTGGAGGTGACGGCAGCAACATGAGGCCACAGAATGGCACAATGACAGTATGGAGGTGGCAACAGCATCAGGAGGCCACAGAGTGGCACAATGACATAGTCTGGAGTTGGCGAAAGCATCAGGAGGCTACAGAGGGGCACAATGACAGATTGTGGAGGTGGCGGCAGCAGCAGCATCAGGCAGAGGCCACAGAGTGACACAATGACTGAGTGTGGAGGTGGCAGCAGCATGAGTAGGACATAGTGTGGAGATGCCAGCAGCAGCATCAGGAGACCACAAAGTGACCCGGTGACAGAGTGGGGCGGTGGGTGGCAATGCCAGTACCCGCTGACGAAGGTGGGTGAAAGAAGGAGCACTTGGCATCTGATGTGTGGCATCAGGCGGGTGGCAGTATCAGAGTAGTAGCTGAGGCGGGTAGCCAGAAGAAACCGGTCTCTTTTGTCAAAGTTTGGGTGAGGCGGCATGGATCATCTAATCAGATGCATCAGGCATTGGTGGGTGGAAATACTGGCAGATCCATGCCTGATTCATCTTGACAAAGGTCAGTCTCTCCTCATTTTGGGTGGACAGGCGAGTTCTTCTTGGGGTAATTTTGACACCCGCTCTGATGCCACACTACGGGCTGGGCAAGAGAGCTTTTCCAGGGCAAACTTGGCCAGTTGCGGCCACAAATCCAGTTTGGCTGCCCAGTAGTCCAGCGGATCTTCAATGACGGCTGGCAGGATGCACTCCAAGTATGCCACCACCTGCTGGTCCAGGTTCTGCTCTATGTCTAGCTGCTGGTGAGTAGTTTCTTCACTATGCGGGTGAAGAAAGCTGCTGATCAGCGACTCTAGACTCTAGGCTGCTGCTGATGGAGCTGGTACTGCTCCTGCCACCACACCCCTCCCCAGCAGCCATGGCAGTGGAACGTGAGTGCAGAGGGCCCCCCCGGTCAGACCTGCGAGAGGATGGACGATGGCGCAGATAGGCAGCAGCCAACTGACTACATAGGATGTCTCTGTAGTAGTTCAGTTTGTCCTCCCTCTCAGCGGGTGAGCATGCAGCGGGCCATGGCTCGAGGGACTCTCTGCCTCCATCTCCACTGCATACTGCCACGGTGTGTCTGGGTCCTCTGCCTCGTCTTCCTCATCTCCCTCTTGCTCCTCTGGCTGCTCCTCCTCTGCTGTCACCTGAGTAGAAAAACCACCCATTTTGCTATACATTGCCTTTGCTCCAATGTCCTCCTTCTCCTTCAGTTCAGCCCCCACAGGGCACATGTGGCCGTGAGATCTAGGCGCCACGTCTCCAGTCCCCTGACCAGCCAGATTTACCAGCATCTGTTCCAGGACATGAAGCAGTGGAATGACGTTGTTCATCCCGGAGTCCTGGCAACTGACAAATATTGTGGCCTCCTCAAAGGGCCTGAGCAAATGGCAGGTGTCACGCATGAACTGCCACTGGCTGACATCAAAGTTACACATGTGGGTACTCCTATCCGCTTGGATCATCAAGAATTCGTTGATGGCCTTTCTCTGTTCGTATAGTCGGTCCAACATATAGAGGGTGGAGTTCCAACGGGTGGAAACGTCACATATCAGCCTATGTTGGGGAATGCTGTTCTGGTGCTGCAGCTCAAGGAGGGTGTGCTTTGCGGTTTACGAGTGCTGAAGTGCATGCAAAGTTTCCTGGCCATTTTTATGATGTCTTGCAGATGGGTGGAAGACTTCAGGAACCGCTTGACAACTAGATTGAACACATGCAGGGTGCATGGCTCAGCTTTCCTTGACACAGCGCCGACACCATGTTCTTCCCGTTGTCGGTCACCATGGTTCCGATTTTGAGTTGTCGCAGAGAAAGCCAGGATTCGATTTCTTGATGAATCACACGGAGCAATTCCTCCTCTGTGTGACTCCGTTTGCCCAGGCAAACCAGGTGCAGAACAGCGTAACACCGCCTTGTCCTGCACATGTGGTATGCTGGAAGGGCACTGTGTGAAAGGGCACTGTGTCCCTGCAGTGGAGGCTGAGGACACTGTGGAGGATGAGGAGGCAGAGGCGGACGTTGTCGCAGGACCAGTGGCGTGAGAACATGGAGGCGGAAGTGGTGTCACCTGGTCAAGTTGCTGGTGTGGCTGTGCAGGAACCACATTCACCTAGTGGGCCGTAAAGGACATGTATTGTCCCTGACCGTAATTACAGCTCCACACGTCGGCGCTGCCGTGCACTTTGGCAGACACCGACAGGCTCAAGGCCTGGCCCACCTTCTGTTATAAATATTTGTGCAGGGCTGGTACTGCCTTTTTCCCAACGAAATGACGACTTGGGAAGTTTTATCTGTTTTACTTTTATAGACCAGAAAAAAGGTATATTTTCACTATAGACAATATTGGCTTAAATGAAAATTATATTTAAAAAAATCTAGACTCAAAATAACTTCTTAAGATCAAATAGTATGGAATACCCTCCCATACCCTATACGGTTAGGGTACCCTATAGGGTATGGAAGGGTATTTCCATACCCTACAAGCCTGAATATTCCCCCCATCAGCTGAACTGAAAAAGCCATTTGGAGAAAATGATAGCTGTTGTTAAGGAAGATCAGTTTATTTGAGTTTGAAGCACTTAAGTACTTATTAATTAGAACATTCACTCAACAGCTGAAGATATGGAGTGTGTGAAAGCACTGTCTGTGGTATCCCTAGCAGAAGACTCTAGCCTGTTCTTTTCATCTTTTAGGGCAAAGTAAACAAATAAACACATGGGAAAATGAAGATAAATAGACATTTGGGGCAAAGCAGACAATATTTCTTTCAGACTCACTGTTGTTTTGATGCATTAAACAACTGAAAAATTTAAATGTGAAATTAGCCATGTACACTCAGCTCATCAGAAAAGTGAATTCATGCATTTTAGTGAAATGATGCCCACTGCTAATTAATGTTTACTTTTTAAATGTATACTGGGTCACCCCCTTTTAAAAATGCATAGAAATGTTTTGTATTGGAGGACATGTTTACAGTATTTACCACAAATCATTAATTTTTATTTGAGATTTTAAGATTCAGTAATACAGTAAAAAGTTATCTCTGCTTGTTACCACTAAAAACAAGCTTTTTTTTCAGTACTAAAATAAGTGTATCTAACACAGAAGTGTCCATGATAATGAAAGCAATCTTCACTCTAAGAAGTGATTGTTTACAGAGAAAAGTTAAATACTTTCCAACAAAGTATAATCAGTTCATAACTATATGAATTCTTTGCAGGCCTTAACTGAGAACCCATGTCCCAAGGGTTCTTTATGGATATTGTTTCTGTAAGCTCTTTTGTCAAGCAAGTCAAAGTCTTTCTTCCACTAACCATCAATATAAGTCTGCTCTTCTGTACTGACCACATTCACATGAAATGGAAACAACCATCCCTGCCACCCACACGTACTTTCATTTTAATATCTTTACTCTGTGATTTGATCCACTTAAGCCATTTACCCTAAACAATTACCACATGTCCTAAAAGTCATACCACCATGGTAACTGCAAACTAGAAATGAATGTTTTCACAACATTTTACAGCTTTGATCAATTTCTTTACAATTAGCATCTGCCTTGATATATTTTATTCATATTTTCTGACAGCACAGTGATTGTATTATGTATTAGTGATTTCCATTTGGACATGACTATAAATGCTAGGGTATGCTCTTGACACTGAGTTAAACTGAGGAAATCACACAGTGACACATCTTCAGCTTTACAAAACATTTGGTAAACTGAGCAGTTTGTTAAATGCAACTAACTGCTGTTAGCTGTGCCCCAATAATGTAAGCTTTCAGAAATGCCCCATGTTTTTAAAGAATACATGTGTATGTATTAGACATGCACCAAATAATTTAATCAGCAGATCAGTCCAGTTCAAATTATCACATTTTTTAAAAGATCGTAGTGTATAACATTTGAAATAGTACAGAGCAGCTGCTGAAGGTATATTCTGCGTGTATGTCAAAGTCTTTAATTAATAGTCTCTTTAAAAAGAATTAGAAGTGTTAAAAGTCCACATTATAGGAAGAATTATTTAAATATATGTAATTAGAGTTTCACTCTGTCTTAATGCAAGCCTCCCCTGTACATAAACATTTACAAAGGGAGAAAAAGAGTAGGCCCGGAAAGCCAACCAAGCAATATAGCCTTGCGCAGTGCTGTAAATCCAATAAATATAGTTTTCTGATTGGAGAACAAAGCATAAAGATTAGGTCTTGACGGTAAAGTTTAGCTCCTTTAGTCTTGACATAGCTGTTATGCTTGGAATACAGTAAAGTAAACGGAGGTTGGCTGTATCTCTGGGACAAAAAACTGAGCAGAAATTTTTTTTGGCATTTTAAGACAGTTTACTATTGTAAACTGTACATGTTTGTATTTTATAGGATATCTAGCTATTTGCTTATATATATATATATATATATATATATATATATATATATTTATATTTAGAATTAGTAAAATTTGCAACAGTAGCAACTTTTTAAAAACACTTTTAGTCATTACAAACTATGTCTAATTAATGATCGGGTAGGGATTATGAAATTGTTGTGAAAACCAATTCTATTTCTTGATGCTAAACACCAACAAGAACAACAATCTTGACTTGGTGTGGTCTTTTAAACATCCATACGTCTGCAGTTAAAAGACAGAACAGTCTTTCATATACAAGGTTGAAGAATGCTACTACTCACAATTCCTTTAGGGCAAATCATTTCTAAAAGGCAGCTGTGATGCACTGAGCCTACTTAAAATGTGTAAGTAACTCTTTTCAGTAATGGAGATTCACTAATAGTTTTCAATGCTTTAAATCACAGTTAATATAAAGACAATACTCCAGAGTGAAATGATCTACAGAAAATGTGATTTGTTGAGTATGTCTAGAAACTCAAATGGCATACAATTAGAAAAGACATTTCATTTCCCCATTTTCGTCATCTTTCTTCCCTAACGCATCCCAGATTTCTACAATTTGTATGATAATTAACACTTGCAGAAAACAGTCAAAGAATTTAAAATTAGGAAGAACAGACTGAGAATATAACCTCAATACCACATAAAAATAATACAGTGCAGCAAATATTAGCATATTGCATGCAAACTAATAGAAAGCTGAGTAAAAAAAAAAAAAGTTTTGTTGGAAAAATGTATACAAATAGAAAAAAATCATATTGTAGACAAGCGAATATAATCAACATATATTTTTACACAAACTATGATTACTGGATAAAAGCATATATTATATATGACAACATATTACAAAAGCATTATGAGAAATGTACAATATTTACATAAATAATGGTATTATTCATATTATTTAAAAAAATAAATACATTTAAAAAATACAACTCTTATAAAAAGAAATTGCTTTTTCACTTTCTAGTAGGACAATGTGGGCAAAGTGAACCTTAGCTGATACAATGTGGTAGGTAATAAATATTTAAAAGAAGATTTTTTACAGTGGGACACACATATTGATGTTATATGTTGATTAATTTCATGTATTGCATGTACTCTATTACTCATGTATAAGAGGACTTAAGTAAGGGGTGTCTGGAATAGAGATGGCTCTTTTATTCACTAATTATATGCTGTAGGCAATGCACTGCATAAATGTAAAGATTTGCATTCTATAAAATTTGCCTGAAGTGCACTAGAACCTAAGACTGTAAAAACTAGTAATTAGATTTCCAATACACATCTTTAATTTCTGGAGTCACATTATACAGCCTCCACAATCACAACAGATGAAAAACAAAACAAATGATCTTGTGCAGCATTTGATGCTTTGCATTCTACTTTTTTAATTTTATATAGGGAAAAAATATCAGGCAAATGTTTGTTGCTTGTTGTACCAAAGAAGATTAAAAGCATGTCTGCTCTAAATAAATCAGCTTCTCTGGACCAAAAATGCACTTCTGAATTCTTAGGAAAATTCTACTGCAGCTTGCTGCCCCTTGTGCTACTAAAAAGTAAAAGGTTAGGGTCCTCCTAGGTTTAGGGTAAACCCCCCAGAAAGATTGCATCACAGCATATCAGACACATGAGCTCATATCCCCAACAAGAGAACAGAAGTCATGCAAGCACTCCAATTTATTATTATTATTACACAGTATTTATATAGCGCCATCATATTACGCAGCTCTGTACAAAGTCCATAGTCGTGTCACTAACTGTCCCTCAAAGGAGCTCACAATCTAATGTCCCTACCATAGTCATATGTGATTAATGTAGTCTAAGGTCAGTTGTTAGGGAGAAGCCAATGAACCTAACTGCATGTTTTTGGGAGATTTTGTCTTGCCTTTATAAGTACTTTAAGAGAATAAACAATCATTCTAAACACTGGACAGGTGTCTAAAATCTTAGATTCTAATAAACACATCTGTACCTTACATGCCTTATTAAAGAACAGGAATGCAATGGGTAGTTTTGTATAACCTACTTGACGCTACGTTTCTACATCCCGCCTTGAGAAATCTTTAAAGAGTATCAATAATAAAAAAAAAAAATAAATCACTGTTGCTTGTATTATAGTTAATTTATAGGGATAAATAATAGGGATAAATAGGGATGAATAAAAACTTGCACGGGGGACTCAAATCTCAGCCAGGACACTATTTGCGCAGAGTAGTGGTTTCCTCCCACATCCCAAATAAAGTAGTTTATTTAGACTCCCCACAAACTTAGTCTAAGACTGTGTTAATGATATATGACTTTAGTAGGGACATTGTTCTGTGAAGCTCTTTAATCTAAGGATAATGAGTTGACTGTGTTATTTTGTAAAGCAATGCATAATATACTGACACTATAAATATAAGATAATATTTATATTATGAATAAAGTAGAGCATATTTTCATTTCTAAGGTGATCTGTACAGACAAGTACAGCAAGGTGCAGTTCAGCACATGCATCACATTTACAGCAAGTCAGGGGCAAGTATAACCATGTATGTTAACCTATAACCATATATGTAGCAATCCTGTTTTAAGTGAGACATCTTGTTTTGTCCCTAAGGATGTGTTTTTAAAGCAAGGTAACTAGACTAGCTGGAGGATATTTCACATATACAGAAAGCTAAATTAGGACTTGTTTGTCTAACGTAAGTAAAGAAAATGCATATTGACTGAAAGCACCACAGAAGTTTCTTACCACTGCTGGATGGTTGTTGTGGGCCTGAGCATGCTCTGAGCAGGTATGAGTTTGGGGAGAACTCCTCATCAGGGTTTGTGTCCATAATTTGATGAGAAGTATTGCTGTCTAGCAGCGGCATCTGGCAGCTAACAGGAGGAGGATTATGGGAGCTGGGCAGCTGTGCAGATGGTAGGAGGCTAGACGAAGATGTAGATGGGATGGGGCGACCTGGGAAGAAGGAACAGGGATTAGAGGTCAGCAATGAAGGCAGTGAACAGAGACACAGAAAGATTTTACGTGTATGTAATCCTTTCAACACTAGAAATGAAAATAATTATGGGTCAAAATTATGAAGGTAAAGGAGTGTAAGGTAAAGAATGCTATGATGCATGTATAATTTATACAGCTTGATCATTTATGCAGTCACGCACTACTACAAAAGACAGTATTTTTTACAGAATTACAAGGAAAGTATGCATGATTAGCATACGCAGGATGTGACTACAATCATGACTATTTCCCTCATTACATGGGTTTGCTGTGAAAAATATAATATGCTTTTTCCTTTTGAGGTGGCCCTCAGGGCCTCCTACCATGATTGCCTTGTCAGCCAAAGACCAGTCAGTTTTGTGCCTTATTAAGTGTTAGCAGTCAAATTTATTTACCAAGAATCCTTTACATGCTTTATGAAAAGTAAAAGTAGATGCTAGTTACTTGTATTTGGTCATATTAACAAATATGCCCCATTTACTTTCAAGCTTATTTTTAATTTATTATTTTTGGTAATAATTGTATAAGAGTTTTCAATAATTATTTGTATCGCTTTTGCAAATTTATGTTTGATTAGGGTGATTTCACATTATGTGATGATTTCTGGATAATAAAGTCAAAAATTGTGTTTGGTATGCATTAAAATTAATTCACGTTCAAGGCTCTATGCTGTGTTTTGCAATTGAGTAACAATGTCCTATAGATAATGTAAAATAGTTGTAGTTGCAGTGATGAATAGCTGTAAGTTTGTGACCTACAGAATGCACAAGTCAGCACTCTTTGTTTCCTAAATGAGCTAGAGTTAGCAACTTTACAGATTTATAAAAGTTTCAACTCCTAAGCTGAATTAAAATGAAACTAACCAACTCAAACAAGCCATTAATTAAAAAAAAAAGCAGATTTGCTCGATAAGAATTCATGGTTTAAGTATACTAATGCGAAATGTATTATACTGCTTGCAGATGGGCATATCATTTAGTCAGCTTCTAAATAAGATCTGGAAAAGGCCTGTCCTCGTAATTGTAGCAAAAGATACAATTTCTGCTTCCAGCTCAAATGATTCTCCTTCCAAACTCTATATTTTTGAATGGATTTTTAGGAAATCTCTAGCATACTTGAAAATGTCTGCTGACATTTTTTGTTACCTTACTGAGCTTGTTATCACTTGCTTTTTAAATCATTCACCCTCTGATTACTGCACATGAATCTGAAGCACCACTTGCAAAAATGACAGAGGACTTAATGCATAAAAATATCTCAGTGAAGAATAGTTATTCAACCCATCACAGGCAGATTCTTCCATTTATTCTTCTGCTGAACTAGAACAATCAGAGTTGTTTGCTAAAGGCCAGAGACCTTTGGCAGATGATGTTTAGTCACGTGATGATTGGTTACCACTAGATTTTTTTTTTGATTATTTGAGATGTAGCCTAGATCAACATGGCCAACGTAATTCAAATTTGGATGCAATATTCCAAAAAAATGGGACAAGTCACCATATTGTAATCGTGAAGACAAGGAGTTCTCTAATGTACCCAGGTAAGAGATATCTTAGAACCCCTTCAAACCATGCTATAAACCACATGATAACTTGTATGATAAAGTAAATTTCTACAAAAATTTCTACAAAACGTTTTCTATGATAAAGTAGGTTTCTACAAAACAGTCTAACTCTCTGTTGGTGTAACAAAAGACACACATTTGTAAACATATGTAAAATGTCTGACTTGTAACCTGCGTAGAGTTTATGAATTATTTATTTTATACAAGGTGGCCTCAATGAAATTATTGTGTACAAAGTGCTGTTTGATTCAAGGTCAAATGAAAGGATCTGAAATATGGTGAGCATCTTTAAAACACCCCTCATTAACATAAAACATTAAAACACCATACATTTGCCAATCATAATGAACAAACAAAAAACTTTGGACACTAAATGCTAGTATTTGGTGATAGAGGCCTATTTTAATATACAGTATTATATAATACAGAAAGTAATATGCCAATATTTATTATAAGCTCCTAATATTATGCAATATAAAACAAACAGAAAAAGGATACAATTATTGAAAGAAAGTGAAAAGAAGTGAAAACTGTAGGTTAAGGCATAAAATATATTATTCATGCAGTGACCACTGTTTACCTTATTCCTTTTTGAATGTCCAAATCTTGAGCTATATTTATAAAACGAATATTGTATAGCACATTCACAGACATGTTTTACACAGTTGCTTTTTTTATAAGGTGGTGAAAATACACTTGATGTATGTAAAACCTGACAAATATTTGGTGCAAATGTAGTTACCTCTTTATTATGTGTTTGCAAGACTAGTAAATGTGCTCTCTGGAGCTATTGTTTGTGAAGAAAATGGGCCTGATTTTTTAATGCTCTTCAAGGCTGGAGAAGATACACTTTTATCAGTGAATCATGGATGGATCTGGTCTAGGATTAAAAATATTTGCTAACAAATAGAAAATGACCTTTAAGAAATCTATTCCAGGTTTGCTGGATCACCCAGCTTCACTGATGATAGTATATCCTCTCCAGCCTCGGAGCGCTTTAATAAATTAGACCCAATGTATTATACCTATTTTACCACTTCACTATCCTGCTAAGAGCAGTCAAGGGCACAAAACCATCAAGCTAGTCTTTTCAATGGTGGGTAGGGGCTTATGCGCTGCCTACTTGTTTTCCATTTTAGTTTTTTTACCAGCTAAGCATGCATATAAAATGAGTCACATCTAATTATAAAAAGCTTTTATTTTACATATTTAAAGATTTGCTCTGTGACATCCAAAGGCAGGTATTTCCCCCCTTCCAACACTAGTTGTGAATAAAATAAAAATGTCAACAGGCGGATTTTTTCTTGCAGAAGAGACAATTTCCCTTTTGCAACAGAATAAACGTACCTGCCAGATAATGTTTTAAATTAAATTCACCTCTCCTCACTGCAACACTCAGTGTTCTCCCCAGCTCCTTTTAGCCAGGTGCATCACTTGGCACTTTTAAGGTAACCACCCGGCTGTTTTTGGGTGCTTACTGAAGTGTTGGGTCACAATCCAGGGGCTGAAACCCAGCTACAATTTCTTCCCACTCAATTTAAAAAAAATTCTGGGTTCAACACTGGCAGCACTGGTGCGAGCATATTCACTAGTTCCTCTTTCTGGTTTGCTCATCTTGATTGGCCATATCAGAATGACCTGACTTTCATGCTTGTGCACAGGATTTTATTTATTCCTGGTAGCTAGGAATGCTGAGATTGTATGCACTTCTCAGTGTACATTATAGAAAAGATTGTGAACATGCTGGTATAAGTATTTTACGTTTATTGTCCCTTCTGCAAAAAAAACCTGCATGCTCACATTTTTTTTTCTATTTACTTCTGCTTTAGTTTCTTTTTAACCTATGGCTAGAAACTTTGAGATATTCTTTGAGTGTAACAGTGTTAAATGAGCTGGGAAAGTGCTTTGTAGCTAGGATAAAGACTACCCAATAATTGTGTGGCAGAATGGCTACATATTTTCCCTACATAGCCCTTTTTTTTGGAGAAAACATAGACATAAAAAACCACTAAGCTGCAGTTTCTTTAAAGGCAAAATACTTTAAATTTAAAGGGCAAAGGATGAAAACTTATCACCACCACTACTTGGAAAATAATGATTATCTCACAAAATGACATACATAACTATTTTTTTTACTTGTGAATGCTAGCTTATGTTCACTCATACTGCAGAGGAAATCAGAGATCATAAATGTGATAGTTGAAAAAAAAAGCCTCATTTATTTTTTAAAATGCTTCACCTTTTCTCAGATACACTACCCTTCTGTACGCTTCTAACCAGGACAGGCTGTTTCACCTGAAATTCCCTTGCTCCCTTTATAGCTTGTAACATCCAGAGGCATACAGGGCCAAGTAAGGTCATAGAGCTGCAATATTTAAGCTCATTGAACAGATTTGTCTAATTCGCACATAAGGGTACAATACACCACTGTATTAGGGGGATCTGCAAAGAGTAATGCAGAAAATAGCCAAGATGCTCTGGAAGCTGTGATTGTCTACAGTTGTTTAAACTGACTATATTTGAGTGAAACTTTTTGATTTTCTTACACTAGAACAATTTTTTTTTAGTTCCAGTAAATTATTTTTTTTTATTTATGACATGGCATCTTAGAGATTCTGCATTTAATTCTAAGCATAAAAAAAGGCTCCTATTTTCACTCCAGCATGTGCAAAATAGATATTCTGCTGCGTATTGATGAAATACGTGTCACACAACTCATAAGGAGATGTAAAAATTCTACATAAATAAAATCTGTGCTGAACGCTGTTAAGAGCAGTTTTCTTGTCATCATTGTAAGGAGCAGTTAGGATAAATAAATCTCAACACTTACTGTCATGGCTTTGGAAAGAATTGTATAATACAGAAAATTCATGCACTTGTTTGGAAGGTAATACTTGAACATTATTAGTGTTAGGAATTGTTATTATTTCAAGGGAGAAATCCATACTGGTAACCTGAAAATGTTTAAAATATTGACTTAGCCGCTTATATGTACAACATAAGTTGCCAGAAAGCATATGAATACCCTACAGATCTTGGCTTGAACTCGGCTTGGCCTGCTTCATTAGGACCTCTGCTCTTCAACCACAACCAAAAAAATCTGCCTTCTGCTCCAACGTCATATGATAATTGGTTACCATTATTGCACAGAATCACTTTGTCTGATGTCACACCTCTCACACTCTGTTATTATGGCTGGGGGTATTATAAAGAAGTTGTAGAGGAACCTCCCTCATCATATGGCCATCACCATTTAAGTGACCAGATAACTGAAATATTCCAGGTCAACAACAGCTGCTAACATCTCTAAGAACACAGTTTACTTAAAACAATTCCTGGCTCAAAAAATAACATTCTAATATTCTTATACAGTATTTGATCAACTGCAATGATTGGCTGCTACTGGGCACAGTGGCTACAAAGAATAAGCTACTGCCATTAGCACAGGTGGGTGGTAAAAAAAATCACCAGTACATGTATGTCAGTACCATACAGCTATGCTAAATTACTTTTGCTGTAAAAAAAAAAGGATTTTTACACTTGAATGATTTTCATTTTTGAATGCAACAGAACATCGAATCAGGGTGGATTTCAAGTTAAACTCTATAGTCAATATTTCCTCATTTTTTTTCTATCTGAAAAGTGTTAAAAGGTTAGATCCTATTTCTTGGATTGGTAAAATCCACCTTCTTTGTGAACAATAGTCACCAGGACAGAAAGTTATTGGAAATCCAGTTAGTTTGGCTATGTATTTATGGATATAATAATGGATTCTCTTTTCCAGGACACAAGTATAAGAAGTTTTATAGTCGAATATATCAGCTGGTGCCTGGCTTCTGCTTATATGCAGAAGTACAATGTTCTCTATGTGGGGGTTTACTAAGGATGTTTGCAAATTAGAGTTATTTTTTTCATTCATTAAAGATAGCCATACCCACTTAATGCACTTTCTTTATTTATTTATTTTCTTCAACATATGTATATTTAAAACTGCAAACAGTGCTTAGACTCAAAAATAGCATCTTTATTTTAGGTATGCCAAGGCTTAGTTGCCATACATTTGGATGCTGGTGCATACATTATATGGCATATCACACTTAGTAAATTCCACATATATATGCTGAAGCCTGCTTATGGCTGTCAGCATAATAAATTAGAAGAGCATAAAATTTTCTTGTTCGCAGATGATCAGTGTGGCTGTGTATATGCATATGTTTTAGTAAATCCGGGCCTATGAGCCTGCTTCAGTAATGAAGCCCGGTTCAGTAATGCAGTGCATTCCCTGTGGCAAATATGTTACATCCAGGGTTGTTAAAGTATATCTAAACGCAAGAAACAAATGGTAATAAATTGCAGTATACCAAAGCATAAATTAGGTTTTCTTTTTTTTCAGGGTATGTACAGGGTATGTACATTTGTACATTAAGTTAGCTGTCGTTGATGAAGTATAACAACACCACCCCCTTGAAATGGGCAAATAAAGGAAAAAGCCTAATTTTGAAAAAAACAAATACAATGAATGAGCCACCACATCTAATAATTGGTAAGCATATTGTTTTTTAGAAGATTAGAGTCATGTGAAAATATATAACCTACATTCTGGCAGATTTTACAGCAATGCTATCCTTTATGAATATTTTAAATATGATGCTCATGGAAAATGTCTCATTCACAAAAACTTAATAAACCGCAGTATTTTATTTTTTAAACGTATCAAGACAAATATTTGTTCTAGTCAAGTAAGTTAATTTTGTCTGTGTCCAAAATAAAAAGAGTGTTTCCAATTTTTATCCAGTTATTTTACTGATTAAAGCAGGCATATCTGACACCATGGTAAATATTCTAAGAAAAGCTCTGACCTACTCCAGTCAGCCTTATTTCTAAGCAGCAAAATTAAAATCTCCACTGGGAACTGTGCATTTCTCCATAAATGTGTTCTGTACTTGCTTACTGCTCTTGGTTTTCTTTGTGGCATTTAATAGCACCACTTCCTATAAAGTAGGTAACAATTAGTGAGAGACATGCCATGGAATAACTGTAAGATAGCTGTAGGTGGTGGCTATCACATTCATACCAGCTGATATGAAAACTGGAGACTTGGTTATAAATGATAGATTTCCATTGTAAATGATTCTCAGTTAAGAAATATCAACAGAACTATTGTACCACATTTCTGATGTAGCTGAATACTTGATGACTACAATGTTTAATTAAAATCAGTCACAGTTTAAAATCTTATCACAATTACAATACACAATCAAAAGTGTGAAAAGAACATGTGTATTTTATAGGTACAATAAATGATTTAGGTTCACCTATCAGAAGTAACATCAAGGCAAGATGCACCTATTTGAATATTTCTTTAAACAGAATTTTTCATTTGCAGGACTGAAAAGCGTGTTACTGGTTGGTGCTTTGAGGCGGCCCTTATTTCTTGGACAAACACTCCCCAAAGCACCTGCAAATGCTGAAGGGCACATAGATTTTCCAGCACTTTCAGCAACAATCTAAGCACCAGCAGTCTAAGAAGGGCCATCGAGGGGCAAGGTTAACCAATATGTTAACGCTTGCTAAACACATATTCACAGGTAGACCGCCACCACATGCCTAGACAGAAGCACGCACCATTACCCTTGACAACCGCAATTATGATTTTGCTTCTTTTAGTACTGTCTGTGTCACCCGCTGCCAATCCAGACAGGAATGTTTCAGAATTCACATTAGGTAGCGTTAAGAGTTTCAGCTTACACATTTTATAGCATTTAATAAATTAAAATAAAATAAAACATATTGTATAATATATATATATATATATATATATATATATATATATATATAACAAAACAACATTGTATAAACAAGTACAGAAAAAAAAAGACTAATCAATGAACAATAGCTGAACAATAGCAACACTGTAAAATGAAAGGGAATAACTGTGAAATAATATTTAAGTGGAGTTGGTTGCCTTGGTCCAGGTTGCTGTATAAAGTTAAAGTCATTAGTCAGAGTCACTGGGCTCCCTGCAGTGCTAAATCTGTCAATGATGTTGTCCTTAGCAACATGATGGTATTAGCTCCCTCTGGTAGGCTTTATTAGCTTTTCTATGTCAATACACAGAGGACAGACTAATAGGACAGTCAAATGACAGCAGGGTGTGAGCTGCCTGAGAAGATGTGTTCCTGTAGATTATGATGTTTTATGAACACACATAAGATGCTTTCATTTTGGTAAGATAATTCCCCATGTTCAAGCTTTAGGAACTGTCGAACCCCCAGATTATTAGGTAGCACAAAATATGGAGTTCAAAGGGACCAAACTAGGCATGTCTGGGACTTTTGTTATGGTTCAGCAGAACAGGCTAAATATGGTTTCCAGGTTTTCCTGAGACCTAGGAGACTAATTTTTGGTCTCAAAATGCTCAAAATAATGATCCGACTATAAATAGGCCAACTACAACTTTGTACTCAACTGTTTAGTGAAAAATTGAAGATTAATAATAAATGTGTACCTGAATACAACTCAGAGGTCAGTCAGAGGCCACTCCACTACCCTTATTTGTCAGATCGTGAGTTTTAAGACACCTGGGGATACAAAATCCCAACTTTTACAATGCATGTTGTATAACTAGTGGGTCTGAAAGGATGTGCTGGGGTATCTGGTGACAGAGAAATAAATGTCTGATAAGAGAGAATTTATGATCCTGTGCCATACTTTTAAACAAAGGCATTAAAGGGAGACTCTAGCTTCCACTCCCTTACATTTAAGGGGAAATCTGACATTATTGCTCTCCCAAATACGGTATCACAAGTATTAACATGGGGATACCAGCCTGCATGTCTGGAGTGTCAGTTCATTTAGGGCAGACATTGGGGATATTTTGAACATTTGACATTAAACCTTAGTGCTTAAACTGTGTATAAACATAGGTTCTCTACCATTGAATAAAACTGTCAAAAAATAATACATTTCACTTTTTTTTTAAAAAATTCTCCCAAAATATTTCCTTAAAAAAAATTACTCAAAGGTGAAAAATAACTATTAATTTGACTCAACAAGATTCACAGTGGTCTTTATTAGTGTAACTACCAGACAATGGAAATTCAGCCTGCTATTTATGGAAGCAACCTGGTTTAAGTCAATGTTCCCATAAAAGTAAACAGTAAAAATAGGCAAATGCTGAGCTGTTCTGCTAATGGAAAGCTTCAGAACAACCTCATAGTGCTAAAGCCTTTCCTTCTCCTACCAGTTCCCACATTACTATTGACCAATTAGGCAACCCTTCATAGTAAAGGGGTGAGATTATCAACATCTTTTCAATACTACCTACAAGTGCCAAACACTGAAATTTGTTGCACGTAAGTGCAGACACCTCTGGTTGCTTGGGCTTTACATTTGTCAAAAGCTTTATATATCCTAAAGCCTCTATAAATCAGATTTTACTTCTGGTTTATTAGTTACAGGGCAACAGTGGAATCACCTTTTCATTTTGTTTTTAGGATTAAATGAATATCATTTTTCTTAAATATTATAAATTTGGCAAGTCTGTCACTTCTTCAACATTCATGCTGTCCTTATTGCATTGAACTTGAAGGCCAAGATGACAATCAGTGCTTATATTTAGGAATACCAGATAAGCTAATGGACACCTTACATTTAAGAGGTAAAATACTGTTTCCAGATTAAGAGGTTGTTAATGATCAATGACATAAAACAGAAGCTTCAAGACAGATTTAAATTTGCATTTATTATAAAACTGCTCTAAAAACTTTTATTACAACAATTATGCCTGACAACAGAAGTAACTAAATGTCAGAAAAAGATCTTAATTTTGTTTATTGAATTAGTTGATTTTCAACCACATATAATTTGGATTTAGCCACAAATTAACAAGAACAATTTCCCATCTCAGAAACTGTCAGGAGAGGCAACTCTTGCCAATTTATCTTCCTGCAGCACATCTCTAGTAGCTGTCACTCATACATGGGAAACATTTGGTGCTGATTGCCATTTTTCTATCCACTTCCTTTTGCCTCTCATACCAGGCAATTTGCTGCAAGTCAATCAAGGTTGAAGCAGACCTTGTTTAAATAAAAAACTGTTGGGCTATTTCACATCAACAATTTCAAAAAGACAGAATGTGCTGTATATTTTACATTTACATTTAAAGTACTTTTCCATTTTCCCTTTCTTCACTAAAAGTTACAAGTCAAAATGAAAGCCACCAAGAGATTTAGACAACAAAACCAGTCTGCAAGGGTGCACTGAGCAAATATATATACATTTCCACTGTCAAAAATTCAATCAGTATGGGGGTATGTCTTACACTGAAAGAGTGCTCAAGTATGGGATTACTTTTTCCACTGTTTATCCTTTGTAATTTGAGAGAGGACAGCATGAAAGAAGCACCACCACCAAACTATCTGACCCTGATAACACAGGTAAACATTTTTAGTGTTAACCACATTCACATATCCATATGGAATATGATGCTGTGTAACCATGCAACACTTAGCTATTTTGTCTTGGTATGACTTATGTTGACATATTTCTATTAAATTTTGGACCAGCCTTGCCAAAGGATGGAAAGTAAACTAATAAGTAAAAAGTAAAGTTGGTCTGGAAACACATTTTTAGCCATTCCAAAATATTTAGTCCCCAATAATCACTGACTTTCAAATATTGTCAAATGCTTGTTAACCCCTTCCATGAATATTTCTGTCTGCAACCCACCCTGTGCAGTATCTTCTAGACTTACACGGGAATTGTTAGTAAAGCTAGTAAAACTAAGTCAGCTTAAAATGATAACAGCTTAGACGTTATAAAATCTAAAACATCCTATATGTCATTCAAATAGTTTGGACACTTACAACAGCATCCATCTGGTGTGACACTTTTGTCAAAAGGGCTAGCTACAAATATAGCAATATTAAAATGCTTCTGCATTCAGACAGTGAAAACTGCCATGAATGAGGACACACGAGTGATAAAGTTGTATCTTAAGCCAACACAATGCTTTTAATTTTGAAAGAGTAGAACGAGTAGAAGAAGAGTAGAAGAGAAACTCAGTAGATTTGTTAGTTCTTTAGCTGTCCTAAACAATTGTAGCTAGAATAGGTTTGCCCATTAAAAGATATTCTCTCACTGGGCCTGATTTAATAAAGCTCTCCAAGGCTGGCAAAAATACACTTTCATCAGTGAAGCTGGGTGATCCAGCAAACCTGGAATAGATCTGGTCCAAGATTCAAATAATTTTCTCTACCAGAGACAATTCCTTTGAGAACCAAAGATGAGGGTAAATCTTCCCAGGGGGACAAATATAACCTTGACAGAAATTATTATATATTGATTTTTTATTTGGACCATTTGGCTGAACTGGTTGAATTTTTCTGGATTCTAGATTCTGAATGTCTCAACTCTGAACAGCATTGAAGTCAAAAGGAAAAACTTTGGTGGTTTTTGCTGATCTCTGGAAAGTAAACTAGAGCAGCCAAAAGAACCAAACTGGCATGGGAAGACCACCAAATGGATGAGGAACATTGTGGTAACAGAAATGAGTAAAGCAGTGGAAAGAGGTGATTTATGCACTTTAGAGGGCAACAGTTTCAAACTTTTTTTCTTTTTTACAACAGTAACACAAAGTAGAGCATACATGAAAAGAGCAGATAATGGCCTGATTTAATAAATTTTCCCAAGGCTGGAAAAGATACACTTTCCACAGTGAAAATCACTGAATGATCACATTCCAGGTTTTCTGGATCAGCCAGCTTCCCTGATAAAGTGTAACCTATCTGGGCTTGAGCAGCTTTAATAAATCAAGCCCAATAAGAGTAACACACTCTTAATTTATTCAGTACTATTCTTTGTCATGGCTAGAACCTTTTCATATGCTTTTAATGTGCTTCTAAAAACTAACTCATGGTAACAGGCGTTGGGTTTATCTCAGTCCAGTAATTTCTGATACACATATGAAGATGGGCAGTGTAAACCTAAAGACTGTTTTCAAAATTAGGGATTCTGTAAATTCCTAATATCTCATTTATGAAGAAAAATATTAACAAACTGAAACAAAACACATTTGCAATTTAGAAAAAGGTAAACAAAAAGCTTATTGTATCATGACAGGTGCTGCTTAAACCTATTGACATTAAGGCTTTTTTAAAAAAAAAAAAAAAAAAAAAAAGCTCATTAATGGCAATCGGTACTTATATTGTTCAAAAAATGTTTAAAAGATCATAATCAGCTGCAAAGACGTTCCACTTTGATTGCTTTTTCGGATTAAACTAGCTTTTTTTTAATACTTCATGATTTTTACAACAGCCCTTTAGAAGAATATGCTCTCATACATGAAAGTAGATTATCAGCAAACATTGCCAGTATAAAATAATTGTGCTGCTTACAATCATACTGCAGAAAATGAGTGAATACCTTTGTTACAAAAACTTCTATTCAGCTACATGTCTTTCACAAGTGTACTTATTCATTCATTAAAATTGTAGTTTGTAATAGTGATAGGCAAATTGATTTAGTCAAATAGGGGATTTGGAGAACACATTTAACTGGATGTTATATGACTTGTCAAATCTACAGTGAATCATATGATATGAATTATCATTCATATTAATTATTTGCCACTATGCACATAGAAGATTCACATGGCAGTATTCTGACAATCAGAAATCCATAAATAAGTGATTGTGTAATTAGTGGTGCAATTCAGATGCATGTAAAAGTTAAAAAAGTAAGTAAATAAAGGGAACTTCTTGTTTTTTTGTGTCATTAAGTTGTTGTTACAACCACTAGGAAAAATAACTTTGACTCCCCAAAAGCCTTAAAGCCACAAAGCGGTAAATTAAAGGATATTCTTTTTTCCTAATTGGCTTTAGTCTGCATAAAACAACCCCTCCCCACCACTGAAACAACCCCCCCCTTTAGCTCAATATTCTTCTTACATTCAGTAGTCTCCCCATGCCATTCAGGGACTCTTCAGAGACTAGTAAAGAACAACAGAATTTTTTTTACTGTTGGAATGTAAAATATTTGGAGCAGTTTGTCCAAACATCACTAAAACCAAACTGACGGAAATTCCAGCAAAACTACTGACCAATATATTTCCCCAAGCTGACAGTGTTTTAGATTTGTTACGTTTCCTGTCTAAAAGCACATGCAATTCAGATGTTACCATTAGCAACAAAATGCCCTTAAAATGAACTTAGCTCCAAAAAAAGCCATCTGTGTACTGAAAATGGGCAGAAAAAAAGTGTATCTGAAATATTAGTCATGATCATAGTCAATATTCTGTATATGATAGAAAAGTCAGCATAACAATAATGTGGTAAAATGTTTATAATTGAAGCCCTTAGGGATCCAAACACATTTGTAATATTTCTCTAACAGAAAGCCAAACATTTAGTAAGGTTTAGTTTACAGTCAGAAAATACTGGCCCGTATGTGGCCCTCAGGGGCTGGATTTGGCCAACCCTGATCTAAAAGGCACAAAATGGTAGAAAAAGACTTAAGGAAATTAGGTTTTCTTTTAAATGTTTTTTTTTTATTTCAATTTATGACAAATACAAAAGTTGAGTTTGATGAAAAAGAGGACATTTTACAGGAGGAGAACATGCTTGCTGTGTCAGACTGGGGATAAAGTATGGCATAAGTAACTGGAAAAACAATCATATAATAATGTACAAAGTGGAGCAATGTTCTTGCATACATTTTAATTTAACAAAGCAATATATATAGGAAAGAAATCTGTAAATATGCAGTAGGATTTATGAAACAGAGCCAGAGAAAGGATCACAATTGTCTATTTTAATAGGTACCTGCACTTCACTATACACACTGCACTTCACATATAAACTACTACTACAACTACTACTAGCTCAGTAGAAGAGTACAGGAGACCATGGCAGGTCAAACTAGCTAATGAGAAAAAAAATGGTAGTAAATTTTGACTGCCAGCAGTTATTGCCATCAATTCTGTGAAATAACCTGTGGCAGCACAGTTAAATTTAAGCAATCGGCAGTTATGTGGAAGCCTATTGGAAGCTGATTTTGATTTGTTGCTCTAGGTGCCTGCACATCATTGATGTCATGTCATCTAGGCTTATGTGTGTTATGTTTTGAACAACCTTATCAGGATTGCCAAGTTCTATTATTATCAAAAATTACTTCTTTCTGTGGAATTGAATGCTGAATGATGCTTTATGAGGACGTCTAATGCATGACTGAAGATGAGAAACCAGGCAAAGTGGACAACTTGATTAACTTAAACATCTTTTTCCCAACAATTAGAAAGTCACTGAGACAATTTCTCTCAACATTTCTGTTCTTCTAGAGACTATACAATGTCTGCTTGAAGAATTCTAAAATGTAACAGAGAAAAGGAAAGTGACAAAACCCATTTGTGAAGATTTTACATCAGTGCTGCTATTGTAATTGTTCTTATTACAGTCAAATTATTTAATTGCTATAAAAAAGCTGGAGCATAATTCATCTTTATTAATTCAGCTCAGAAAAAAATGACAAGTAATATTTTTCCTACATTCGTGCATATTTCAAATATATGCTACAACTATTAGATCTCTTCTTGATAATCTATCTTCAGACTATGCTAAACCATGAAGAAATCCATCATACTATGTCCAAGAACATCAGTGGAACAAAAAAAAAGTTCAATGTGTTTTATCATTTTGTTAGATATGCCCTTGTTGTCATATAATATCCATTTTTTATGGCAATGAATATTTTACAAAATGCTGATCTTTAAACTGGTCCACATATGTTTATACATATATGCTACTGTCATAAAAAAAAGCTTGGACTGACGTTAATTGTTAATTTACATTTGACATCAGGACGGTTCAACTTAAAAATATTGTTACAGTTGACAAACTATTTTGCAGGGGAAAAAGCGTATCACTTTTGGGGTATATTAAGTCCTCCTATTGGTCAAAGTTTGAGATAAAGTTAGTTTGTTTGCATTTGTGTCTTAAGCTACGTACACACTTCCAATTATTATCGTTTGTAAACGAACGACGAACGATCCTGCACGATATCTGCGAACGATCGTATAGCACCGATCCTGTACATACAGATAACGACACGATCGTTCAAAGATATTGTACACACGTATATATATATATATGAATATATATATATATATATGTATATGAATATATATACACATACACTCACATATATGACCGGTCCGGTCGTTCATTTCCAACGACTATCCTCGTTCGTCGGCGTCGTTGGTTACTTTTTTTACAAACGATTTTTGGCCAATCGGTCGTTCGTCGTTCATTTCCAACGATAAAAATTGGACGTGTGTAGGCAGCTTTACGAAGCTCCATTTGGATATATGTCATTTTTGCAGCAGAAGTGAGCATGCCTACTTTACAGTCAGTGTTTGGATTAAATGTATAGACAGCCTAAATGATGATGGACTTACTTTAGGGAACTTAAAAAAAGGTTACTTTTCAAACTTGGTAAGTATAAAATTTTTTTCTTAATAAAAAACTTTTTTGTTACTTTATTTAATAGCCTTTATTCCTTTACACATTATTGGGTTTATATTCATCCCTTTCTGGAAATAGCACTGGAGAACACTTTTGAACACATTTTTTGTTGACCTAATTTTTAAGCTTATTTACACTAAAATAGGTATGCTGATTCTAAAAGTGCAGTTAGTTTTCTTCTATCAAATCAGGTTTTTTCTCTACCTCCCTAGCGGTTCATTTTTGTCTGGTTTTATATGTCTAAAACCAGTACATTGTTTTTCATGAAAATTTATTTACAGTGTAATATAATAGTATGAGTATAATAAAGTTTGAAACACAAAACCATGTAAAAATAATAATTGAATAAATTAATTTGTTTTAAACTTTTAAAAAAAGAAATATTATACTCATACTATTATATTATACTGTAAAATAAATGTTCATGAAAACAATGTACTGCTTTTACACATATAATCCAATGTATTGCATTCAATACAGTTATTTTGTATTAAATGCAATACAAATGGATTTTGAATTTCCCGCCCCGCTGGCAAAGTACACTTGCACCGATGACTCATCGTGAATTCCCCCAGTGACTCAGCGTGTGCAGAAGATCGGTGTGTTTGATGGTCCACAGATTCGGCAGCTCATCAAGGATGAACATTTCATTAGGACAATGTCAGAAGTCGAAAAGAATGCTTGGTTGTCATTTAAAGCCCTTGTCAAGGACTTTTTTTTAGAAACACACGAGCAAATGATTACACAGAAAATGTCCAAAAACTCTTGGAGAGCTACAAAATGCTTGGTTGCAATATGAGCATCAAGGTGCATTTTCTGCATAGCCAACTTTCTAACTTCCCGGAAAACCTTGGTGCAGTCAGTGATGAGGAAGGTGAAAGATTCCACCAAGATTTGAAGGTCATTGAAGGACGGTATCAGATTAGATGGGTGACTATAGTTGGAGCATCCGGCGGAATTGTCCTAACACTGAACACTTCAGGAAAAGCTCTAGGCGTACATTTTTACCTTAACCGCTTACCCGAATAATCCTTTGTATGAACAAAAGAAATTTAGAAATTTAAAAAGAAATAAACAGTACATTTATTGTTTCAGTACACTTAATATTTCAATTTTTTTTCATTGTATGAAAAAATTGTATGTTTTTGACAAAAATGGAGGGTACCCTGTATCGTAAAAACTGGATGTGATAGCAAAAAACTGGAGACATTTATGGATTCACCACACAAAAATTTAAAAAAAGCAAGTGTAAGATCTAACTCAACAAAAAAAATGTGTTCCCCTCTGTAGTTAAGGGGTACTACACCCCATACTCATTTCCAAAGGGTTAGCTATCAGGCCATCATAGGAAAGGAGCCCTGAATTGGGGAAGACGTTAATACCAAAGATCTATTTCTATAGACTTTAATGAAAGTTTGCAAACTATAAAGGACTTTTTCCAGACATCTGATGATCGTAATGCTGGAATATTCACCCATCTTTAATCAAAGGTTATTGGAGTTTTAGTACAAAACACATTATTTAGTGTATTATCTTGTAATTGTTAGGCCAATAACACAATAGTACATTACATTCCTGGCTTTACTCTCTTTTGGTAAGACAGAGTAAAACAAAAAGGTGGTGGGTGGTGTCTGTCTGTTTGTGAGAAGTGATCTGAAAGTGAAAGAAGAAATTGTTGAGCATGTAATGAGGTTGAGACATTATGGGTGGAGTTGCATATTGTGAAGCATAAAACACAGTTAATTATTGGAGTCTGCTATAGCCCCCCCTCCAGTGCAAAAGAAAAAATAGATAATCAACTACTTGCACAAACAGAAGGGGCTGTACAGGCTGGGGCAGTGCTTTTAAAGGGTGATTGGAACTACCCTGACACTGACTGGGGTAATGGCATTATAGGTACAGTGAAAGGGAGGAAAATTATGAATTGAGTACAGGATAATTTTGGAATGGAACAGTTTATAGAAGCCCCAACTTATACTTGTTGGACCTACTTTTTTCTAACAAATGTGCAAATAAAGGTAAATCAGGGTAGCAGTAAAAAAGAAGCAAAAACAGGTAAGATAAAAACATTAATTTTTAAGAGCAAATTTTCCATTATTAAAGGCAGCTGTCCATGACTTTGGGAGGGAATAATGTCCTTAAAGGACACAGAACAGAAATAGAAATGTTTCAAGTCTGTTTTACACAAACACACTGCAAAACGTATTCCAATGGGTAACAAGTTTAGGATAATAAAATTAATATCTGTGGTTCACAGCTAATGTTTAAAAGCTATAAACAATAGGAAAAGGGCATTCCAAAAATATAAAAATGAAGGATAAACTTCACAATTTGAAAATTTAAAAGAATACAACAAAAGATGTAAAAAGAAAATAAAATGTGCAAAACTACAAAATGAAAGACTGATTGCAAAAGAAAGTAAGGCAACCCCCCAAAATTTTTCAATTAATAATCGCAAAAAGATCAAATCTGAGCATGCAGGCCCCTTAAAGGATGTTTCAGGGTTTGGTAACTGGGCATAAAGAAAAGGCGGGTTTACTAAACAACTACACAAACGAAAATGGCAGAGCTCAAGTCCAAATTGCTAATAGCAATGTCACTGCTTTAACTGCTCAAAAGTGAAAGAAGAAGAAACAGTTGGATAAAATTAAGGTTGATTAGGCACCGGGGCCTGATGGATTACATCCACGTGTCCTCAAAGAGCTGAATTTAGTTATTCAAAGTGAATGTTTGCCACACTTACCTCTATCTCGCTTAAGTGCAGGCGCCTCTCTCCAGCGCATGTGGGCAGTTCTGAGCGGGGGTGTGTCTGCTCTTCCAGATTAAATCAGTAACGTCCCTCCCTCGCTATTTAGCTAGCTCAGACATAGCACTCGGTGTTCGTGCAACATGTCTCTACTAGTGCCGAGCCACTAGCTATGCTGAGCATTTCCTCTACATCCGCTGTTTAGTGATTTGATACCTGGTACCATGAATCTTCCTGGCCACCCTGGTGTGCCCAAGGAGCGCAACCTGGCAGTAACAAGCAGCGCAACATCTTCACCACTAGAGGCTGTGGAGAAGATCTGGTTACTTCTTGGACTCTGCACCTTGGCCCTTCTAAGGGCTCACACTGCAACCTGGCACCAGCCCAGGCCCAGCCTCCTGCCACCACAGTGGCCTCAAGTGCACTTAACTTGCCGCCTCCACAGCGATTTTTTGGGGACCCTAAGACTTGTCGTGGCTTCTTCAACAAATGCGGCATCCATTTTGAGCTTCAGCCACAAAACGTCCCCACCGACCGGGCCAAAATGGCATATTTAATCTCCTTACTGTCTATAGATGCTCTGGCATGGGCGTCCCCGCTCTGGGAAAGGAAGGATTCAGTTACCGGGAATATTGAAGCCTTTCTGAGCCTCTTTAGGAGGGTCTTTGATGAACAAGCGCATGCCTCCTCAGCAGCCAGTGCGCTCCTGTGTCTCCGCCAAGGGTCGCTTACTGTGGGTCAGTTTGAAGTACAGTTTTGTACCTTGGCAGCTGAGCTCATTATGAACAATGAGGTGCTCCACGATACCTTCTGGCAAGACCTTTCTGATCGCGTGTAGGATGAGTTGGCTGGGCGGGGGATTCCCTTTGGATAATCTGATCTCATTGGCAAACCAGATGGACGTTCGCTTTTAAGAGCGTTTCTAGGAGAAATCTCACTCACCTAAAGCCTTTGTTACACGACTGGCCCCATCTTTTCAGCGGCCTCTGCAAACTCTAGCCTCCTCCGTTCCCCTTGTCTCTGAAGAACCTATGCAGCTAGGCCAATCAGGGCTATTCCCCTCATCTGGTTTTTTCATTTACTGCGGGCAGAAGGGACACTATCAACTCTTGCCCACAGAGGCCGGGAAACTTCAGCGACTAGAATGCTCTGAGGAGGGCATGCTAAGTCACTTTTCTCTCCCTTACAGTCAGCGTCCCTCCATAGCCATCCAGCTTCGCCACAACAACTCCACATTTACCCTTGAGGCCTTCATTGACTCTGGAGTAGGTGGAAATTTCATCTTAGCTACCCTGGTAAGGGAATGTGCTTGGCCTATATAGCCGTTACCTTAGCCTTTGTGCATCTTTGCGGTGGATGGTACCCTTTTGTCATGTGGACTTATCCGCTTACAGACCAGACCTTTACAAATGTCTGTTGGTGTGCTTCACCAAAAGACCATCATTTTTCTTGTTCTTCCTCAGGCCAGCTCTGCAGTCATTCTGGGACTCCCATGGCTTCAACAGCATTCTCCTGTGCTTGACTGATTACATCAAGGAGATTTTGCAGAGGGGGTTTGTACGCGGAAGAAAGAAGGGACACTTCGGCCCTGTATAGACTATTGTGGTCCCAATGCCATCACCTTCAAAAACCGCTACCCGCTGCCTGTCATCACTGAGCTCTTTGACTGCCTTTGAAGTGCTCAGATCTTCAGTAATCTAGGCCTCCGAGGAGCATACAACTTATATCGGATCAGGGAGGGGGATGAACAGCATTTAATACCAGAGATGGGCATTACATGTACCTTGTGATGCCCTTCGGTCTCTGTAATGCTCCGGTTGTTTTCCAACACTTTGTGAATGACATTCGAACTCCTCCAAGTGCCCTTTCTGAGCTACATTGTTTCCAAAGAGGGTATCTTCATGAGTCTGACAAGGTTGTAGTATTTACAACTGGCCACTACCCCGCAACCTTAAGGCTACTCAACAGGATTACTAACATTTCCTGGCAATTTATAAGGAATAATTCCACGCTGGTTGCTCTCATCACCGCACTGACATGGAATCCCTTATCATTAAGGGTGCAGATCTTGAGAAGTTGGGCTTGAGGACATTGCAAAAACATTTATAAATTCAAGTGTGTTGTGAGTGGTTGGACAAAGGGAGGGGAAGGGGGATGGGAACTAAGAGGAGTCAAAAAGGAAACGGAAAAAGGCTAAGCTAGGGATAGAAAATGTTCACCAAGCAGATGAGGTGGGCTATGTCAGGTCCGTGGGGTGGAAACCTAACTTGGGGAAAAGGAGATAGGAATGTATCCCAAAATGCCGTCAACTAAGGACGCTAGGCCTATGTGAGGAAGTGTCAGTCAACAGCAGAACCCGTCCAGTCCCGCCCGGGAGGAACGCCACATACTTAAAACATCGGGAAAGACATAACTTATGGTCCAGGTCCCAGGGAGAAGGATTGTCGACTTCAGGAAGTCCACTCCAACTGAATATGAAGGAGTGGGGATCCTCAAAAAATATCCCAATGGGAGTTGGAAAACCAGAAACCACAATCAATTATCTCAGGAAATATGGACCACAGACGAAGAACCTTGAGCAGATGATGAAGCCGCAGGAGCCGTCGTCTGAGAGAAAAGAGAGTGAGGTAGTTGTGTCAGTGGTGAAGAGGAAGGCACCTGGGGACCTCGGTATGGAGTAGGCATTGCAGAGGGCCATCCCAGAAGTACCATTAGAGGTAAGTGTAGACCTTTTTCAAAGAGGTGGGGCAAATCAGATGGATGGCGAAAAATATGGTTCCTCCCCCTTTTCGAATGATAAGATGGGAAGGGTAATTCCATCTATAGGGGATGTTTCTTTCTTTTCCCCTGCGGAGATCCAGCGTAAATTTAGAGAGGTCTGGCAAGAGTTGAATACTGGCCCTTGCATATTCAATGGATTCAGCCTCTCTAGCCTTCCTCATAAGGTCCTCCTTAGTGAGTCAAAAGTGAATTCTACAGATGACATCTTTGGGACATTGAATGTCCTTGCTGCCAGGGGCAAGGATTATGTGTACACGATCAATTTCTAGACCCACACTTTATAGTACATTCAAAATCATAGCAAAGATGGTGCTCGCCACAGAGGCTAGTTCGGTGTTAGGAACGGATTCTGGCAGCCCTCTAATACGAATATTGTTCCGGCGGTTACAGTTTTCTGTATCATCATGTAACAAAAAGAGTGTAGCAATTTGCACTTCATGGCGCTCCAGTATTTCCCTATGAGAGGACACCTGGGTAGTGAGTTCCGCACATGTTGATTGCAGTATTGCAGTGGTGTTAGTCACCTGTTGAAGGGATTTCTGTATGGCCTGAAATTCAGCTTTTCAGCTAGCCTACAACCTTCCAATACTAGTACTTAAATCTTGCTTGTTTGGGAGAGCCCTTAAATGGGCTTTTAAATCCCATGCCTCTTCTCCTGCATGCAATGGGGAAACGGAAGTAAAGGAATCCTCCATGGAGCCCATGAGATTGGGGCTTCTTATGGGTGATTCAGGAGGTTCTTGCACAGAAAAGGAGGATGAATCCTCAAATTATGATACCTGGGAGGCTTTATCCGGCAGAGGTGCAGTATCCAAACTGGTCTCCTGTGATTCTGGATCCGGCGTTCAAGGCCTGGTCACATGCGGACCGTGCACCTGAAGTAAAAAAGCCGGCTATTCCATTCCGAGCGCCGGTACTACTCACATCCTTGTCTTCTGGCTCCCTTTTGCTTTTATCCCCCAAAAAATTGCTTAGTAAGCGCCGATGGCACTAATATCAGTCGGATTCCCCACAGGCCAGACAGAGCACAGATGGAACGCGTCTCACTCGGCCATCGGCTAGCCACGCCCCCGTCTATAATGTTTTTATCTGGGATATGTTTATTTCTCCAGTGGTGAAAACCAAAAGGTTTAGGTAGATCCTTATCACAAGCATAAAGATTACAGAGTAGTATAAGGAGTAGAGAGTTAAAAAAAATATTGGTTTGGGCCACAGAAAAAGGACATGAAAAGTTTCACAAAAACCAGTAGGTGTCTATTATGCATGCCCTAGCTCAGTGATTTGAGCAGGATGTATGCTAGCTGTATAGTTACACCTCCTTGATTCCTCTCTGCATCCCTTTGTCCCTTTTGGACATACTACAAGGAAGTCATACAAAGCAGGGATGGGGCACCAAAAAGTTGGACACACACTATGGGGTGGAAAAAGGAAAGTGTGGTGGAAAAAGGAAAGAAAGAGTTACACTTTTAAAAGTTACTGAAAAGATCAGTTGCACACTGGGGGAAACCTGTAAGCAGGTATATACTTTAGGAGGAGGGGTGTTGGAAAGCTGAAACACATTTTGGGGTGATGAGAAACTAGGACACACTTTAGGGGCACTGAAAAGCTGTGAAACTGAGATCAATAGTACAAGTAGGCAGAGTAAAATTTCGCTAAAGTGGAGTGCAACTGAAGGTACATGGAAAAAAGAGAATGCTAAGTGAGAGGGTTTGCCCTTTTTAACTAAATTTTCCCTTCATAATCACAAACACCACAATAAATAGCACCCGGCATTTGTAAAGAACAAATCCCCCTTTACCAACAAAAGTATCTTTAAAATAGTAATGGCAACACATTTTAGCATATTATCAGACCTTTTGACTTGAGAAATGGGATGGTATGCCCAAAACATTAGTAACAGTATACATTTTGGTCGTCCGGACAAGAGGCATGCAATACTTAGCTCTTACTACCATCACCCAATGAGGAATTATCTATGTATAGCTATTGGTCCATATGTCCATGACGATTAAATGGACATGACCTCATACCACAAACATTGTACTGCATTATTTGCCTTTTTTGAAACCACTTCAATACAATTGTAATTTTGCCAAAAAACCCAGCTTTTCTTTCCTCATTTCATTTTGGTGCTGCAATACTCATTTTAAGTGTTCTACAATTCTCATTTTGGACTTTTTATGTATGAAATATAAGCAGCTATTCATTCAGTTTTGTTTGTATATTATGTGAGCAGCTTGTTGTAACTTTACTTTTTCTGTAAAACTGAAGACATTTCTGTCCCAATGCAGGCAGCTGCATTTGGACAGACATATGCATCAAAAACATTACATTACACTTAACATTACAAAACATGTCCAGTTGACGAATTGCTACCAGCTATACTCAAAGGAATAGTTTTCTATACATGCTTTGTAAGCTGAAATTTTATTTTAGCGCCATTGCCTTAAAAATATGTTTATTGATATTTAGAGAGTTCTATATTAAAAATAAGGGGGCATTGCTAATGTGGATATCTGCTACCAGATCAAAATTATTAAACATATTGGTCAATATTATCAAACCACACTTGCAATTCAGACATGACTTATGTCTAAGCCACTGCATTTTCCCGTTTCAAATGGAGGTTCATCAGTAACATAGTGAGAAGCAATCTTGTTTACATGGAGAAATCCCTACCAAAATTAATTTTTAAAAATGAATGCAAGAAAAATAATTTGCCAGTTCTTTTAAATAAAAAAAAGTGTAAATCTAAACATAGGTAAAAGGCACAGTAATTACATCATTAATGGTATTTTATGCCAGAGGTGTGTAAGGTTAGGAATCCACCTTTTACAAAAGAATCACATAGTACATTTCACAGAACAGCTTTTCGCCTTATTAGAAAGCTTCTAACAAAGAACATGAGAGATTTGCTTGGCTGTTTCTTTGACGGTTGATGAACAATACTATACAGTAGCTACAATTGGGTCGAACAAGATAAAATAGAAGCAAAGTGATTTTCGAAGGTAGATAACAAAAGAGTGCTTCTCAAGTACAAAAGTCATATAATCTTATGTTCTCTCTTCTTAGTGTGAATGAAAGAACTGGGAACACTAACAGACCAGTCCATGCAGAAGAGGAGGGGTAACTAAAATATAACTAAATCCTATGTGGATAAAAGGTATGATATTTAAACTTGTGTGCAAGTGTTTAAATCATTTTAATGAATAGTTTTTATTTTAGAAAAATATTGGCTTTATGTAAATGTAAAAAGTCCAAAAAAAAAAAACATATTTAATTAGTCACCATGGGTCAGTTTGGGGATGACTGACAGCACAACCAATTGCAGCAGCTTCAAGGTGTAAGGAGGTTTCAGAGAAAGCAATTTCTATACTAAAGAGAAGCCTGTACAACTGTGCAAGGTAATGTTGGAGTTAAGGATTAAAACAAGCCTTTAGTGACTTCTGTAGTTTCAGAAACTGTGGAGAAATGTATTCTTGAAACACAGAAAAGACATTAAAAGTCTCTAACAGGTTTCTCTGTAGTTCACACTGCTTTTTTCCTCCAACCATTGATTTGGCAACCTTCTAGCGTAAGCATGAAATGTCCATAGTCTGGTTCACTTCTCCTGCCAAATTTGGGGTTAATATTTCACACAAAATACACTTGGTAAAGGTACATAAAGTTGTTATACTCAATTGTGTAATAATACATACAATACATACATACAAATACTGCAATTATGTATTAACCTCCCTAGCGGTCTAATTCCGTCCAATTTTCCATGCAAAAAGCGGTACAATTTTTTGCATGGAAATTTATTTTTCATTGTAGGCTATAATTCTCAGGCATAACTGACCGATATTTAAGAAATGAAATACATTTAATAATACATTTTAAATAACAAGACACTCAAATCTGTTAAAAAAAAAAAATTAAAAAAATATTTAAACATGTAATGTAAGTGTGCAGTAACATGTATAATGTATATATAATTATATATATATTATATGAATATTTCTTTGTATTGGACTCAATACAGGTATTTTGTATTGAATCCAATACAAAATTTTTTGACTTTTCCTCTGACCTGCCGTCGCTGCATATGCTGGCTGAAGATCAAGGAGGAAGGACGTGTTCCCAGGACCTGCGGGGACCAGCAGGACAACGGGGGATGACAACGGAGCAAGGTAAGTGGGGTTTTTTTTAGTTAAAAGCTACCCTGAGTGTGACTCGGGAATACCGATTTTTGCCTGGAAAATCCGCCCCAATTAACACTCGGGAATACTGATAGGGGGGTTAATGCATACAAATTCCTCTTTAATTGAACTACCATTAATGATTTACTGAATAATAATGTATAGTTAAGGACAACTTGGTGTGATTCATTTAATTGTCAACAATGATCAATCAAATGCTGTTGGAAAGTAGTATTCTACTAAGAAAGACCATTCATTTAGCGCTTGCATTTATTGTAATTGAGTTGTAGACTCGAAAAATCATAAAACTGATCTAATATGGTAAGTAAACTGGAGAGAGAAACAAGTGGTTGTGTTAGAAACAGGAGAACATCATCTGCAAATAAAAAAGTTTTGTGATGATATCCTGCAGTGTTAAATCCACTTATATCCTCGTGGTCACGTATGATTGCTAATGGCTCAACCACCAGCGAAATTAAAAGTGAGGAAAGGGGACAACCCTGTTGGGTGCCCCTTTCTTTTTTTTTTTCTTTTTTATTAAAAGTTTCAATGAGTATAACAATAACAGTGAAACAAAAATGGAAAAACAAATGGACAATAATGGAATCACATAAATGCAATAAGACAAAAAAATTAATAAATAAAAACAAAGCAAATGGACTGCTTTTAAGGTTTGTCATGAACAAGATAGAAATAAATGATAAAAATTGCAATATCCAGCCAATAAGACCAAGCAACATCCTTATTTGTTTTCCAAATCTTAATATTTACCTGCAGATTTATACTTTAGGGTGACCAGGAAACTTTCTCAATTTTTTAAAAAGTATGTGCAGAGTATAAATCATAAGAAATCACTTTTTTTATAACTACATTGTGTTTGAATTGACCCTATTAAATTAGAAATATTGGGAGTTTTTGAATTTTAAATATTTTATTAGTTTTCAATCAATAGAGGAATTTACAAAAAGTTAAATATGATACAACAAAATATAACATAAATAACCATCATATATCAAACCAACAAATAGTCAGTGTAGAGATACAAACAGAAACCCAACATTGCATAGCAATTATTATAAAATGTCAAATAAACAAAATACTGAAACAAAAGTACATTTCAATACAAACATAGTTCTTAACATAGTTTTGTTAAGTTTGCTATAGAACATCAGGTGGGTCATTATCCAAAAACCCGATGACATACCAGGAGATTTGCTCAAACGTGGATATACTATGTTGTCTAGTAGCCAGTGGCAGTATATTTACATATGATTCCCATAATTCAAAAACAATGTTGTATTTTTGAGTCCTTAATAATTCCGGCTTCTACCCAGTCCATTTGGAAAACATATCTAAGTTTTAAAAAAAATAAAGCTAAAGTAGGAGGGTCAGTGCCTATCCACCTATGCAAAATCGCCTTCTTGTTTACCATTGATATGACTGTGAGGAGTCTAACAGACACCCTAGCTATCTGAACTTGCTTCGAAAGTACTCTGAACAAAACCCATGTTGGAGATAATGGGAGAAACGTCACCAGATGGTTTAGTAAAAACTGCACTACTAGCCTCCAAAATCTTTTAAAGGACAGCCCAGAACATGTGGAACGAATCTGCCTCAGTATAGTAAAGTATGATAGTATGCAAAGACCTCCTTTTCCATAAAAGGATATAGAGATACTGCAGGAGCATGGGAGATAGGCTTCCTAGTCAGGTTATTAGTGAAAGATTTAACCGTCAATTGTCGTATCACCTGTTTCTCCTAGGCTGATCTGCCCCAGAGCACCAATGGTAAATCTGGGTTAAACGCTAGTGGGAGTTGGAGAGAAGAGTGGCTGTTTAATTAAAAAGAGCTCCCTATTTTATGCCATGCTTGCCAGCTTGAATATAAAAGTGGATTTGTTACCACCTCAGCCGGGAGCAACTCCTTATGCAGATGTAACATATATTTAAGTGCATAGTTTGGAATATTTTGTTGTTCCAAAGATGTGTCAGCGTATTCACTAGTATCATGCAACCAGTCTCTAAGATACCTAGTTAGGGCTGCCCAGTTGTACAATTTTACATCAGGGAAATTCAACCCCCCTTTTTTAACTGGTTGATGCATGATATGCATGCTCACCTGAGCTCTCGCCGCCCCAAATAAATGAACAAAATATTCTGCACAAATCTTTAAGTTCTTGTTGGCGGAGCAGAATTGGTAGCATTTGAATAATGTATAAGAGCTAAGGAAATAGTATCATTTTGATTAGGTTTCCTCTACCCAAATAAGAGAGGGTAAAGGAGGACCATTTATGTAGTTGAGTTTTGACAACATGCCACAGTGGTTTGATATTAGCATTGTACAATTTAGACGGTGCTTTAGTGATTTGGACTCCTAAATATTGCAGCTTCTCCTTGCACCAGGCCACAGGGTATATAGACCCCTCATTTGGGTCTGACACAGTTAGACAGGTATAGGGCTTTAGATTTGTCCAGATTGATAGAATATCCAGACACCAAGCCATAATGGGTTAAAAGATTCAAAATAGCCAGAAAACTAGACATTGGATCAGCTATGTACAGTATTAGATCATCCCTAAATGCCGGTATTTTCACCCTCTTGGTACCTATTTGTATACCCACAAAATCTGGCGAGTATTCAAGAAGCCTCAACAATGGATCTATGGCCAGATTGAACAATAGTGGTGAGAGTGGGCATCCCGGGCGAGTACCTCTGCTCATTTCCACTCGAGAAGATCAAATAATTAGCAACCTTGTTTGTGGTGAGCTGTAAATATACTGAATGAATGCTTAAAAGTTATGGCCAAACGCCTGTTGAGCCAGCACCACATGCATAAGTGGCCATACTACCTTATCGAAAGCGTTCTCAGCATCTAAACCTAATAACATGGTTTTGGGGGAGTTGGGTACTAGTGCTGCAACTGTTGCGACAATTGCCATGCGAACTCCTATAGTGGAGTGCCAACTCGAACAAATCCCAATTGATGTTTGGTAAGTTAAGAGGGCAAAAAATTTTGAAGTCTATTAGCCATTAACTTAGCCAGAATTTTTTCATCGCAATTTAAAAGCGATATCAGCCTAAAGGACGAGACCAAAGTTAAGTCCCTGCCCTTTTTAGGTATCAAAATCATCTGTGCCTTATTGAACTCTGGGAAGGAAGCTGTTGTTGAAGTATGGCATTATACACCTCTGTTAAGAGGGGTGTCTCTTCATCTTGGAGTAATTTATAGAATTCGGCTGCATAACGGTCCGGGCCTGGGGTATTATGATTGGCCATTGACCTTATCGTCTTCTGGAGCTCTTCCAATGAAATTGGTTTGTTAGGAAATTCTCTATCATTTGATACCAGTTTAGGAAGTCTGGCCCTAGTAAGTAAGTCATCTAATAACACTGGTTGCGTTGGTTGAGCTAAGTACAGTTGTCCATAATAATTCTCAAAAATCCTTGGTATTTCCCGCAAAGAAATATGAGCCACTCGGGATACAGGATCAACTATCTTAAAAACAAATTATTAAGGTCCATGGAGTTTAGTCAGATTTGCCAACATAGAGCCCATCTTATTGCCCCACCAGTAGAACTTATGCTTTTGATATTTAAGTTGTGTTTCCACTCTGGAGGCTACAAAGGTGTTGAAGCAGGTTACAGCTTCCTGCCATTTCAATTTGGCAGCCTGTGAGCCAGTCTCCACAAAATCTCTATAGGCCTTAGTGAACTTGCTGTGTAAACCTGTATATACCTTGAGATGTTCTCTATGTTTTCGTTTAGAATAGTCCATAAAATGACCTCCCATGACCGCTTTCAGAGCAATATGGGCGTGTCCCAATCCTCCAAGTTATCATCAAGACTGTTAGCCCAATGGGTTTTCACATAGTTTGTCAAATCTGGAGAACCTATCAGTGATGTCGAAAATTTCCATTGAAATGTCCTGTTCACATACTGGGGGAGGCCTTGAACCAATACTACAGGAGCATGGTCGGATATAGAAAAATCCGCCACAGATGCCTCATAAACTCTTGGGAAATTTATCAATTAGCATATAATCAATCCTTGAAAAAGACATGTGGGCCTTGAAGTAACAGGTATACCTTTTTTCATCGGAAGCCGCCAAAGCTTCCAATGAAAAACCAAAGTTGTCTGGGTTTATAAAAGCTGGATTCCTATGGAAGCGACCCCTGGTGAACTTTGAGCACGATTAGAGCGGTCTAAGGCAGAGTCTACTATGGCATTAAAGTCGCCTGCCGCTATCAAATTTGGGTAATTTTCTTCAAAAAATGTTTGTGAAAGGTGGACATAAAGAGAATTTGAATTACCAGTAGGGGCATAAATGGAACACAAGGAATACCTCTGACCCGCCAATTTCATCACTACCACCCCATATCTACTCTCTTTATCTATACCCATAGAGATAATCATATAAGGAAGATTCTAATTCAGGAGGATCGCCACTCCTCTTTTCTTGGTTACATAGGTGGTAGCTATTGTTTCCCCTATCCAAGAATCATGTAAAACTGCAGTGTCACCTGTTTTCCAGTAAATTTCCTGCAGAAATACAATATCTGTTTTTTGCGTTTTAAATGTACCAATACTTTCTTGTGTTTTTGGGGACCATTTAAACCAGCCATGTTCCAAGATATTAAGTGCAATTTAGTCTGGGAGTTAGCCACTGTATGAGAAGAAGCATATGATGGGGATGTCATGGTGCCAACCAAAACAAAACAGCCTGCTGCCCAGCTAATAATAATGTGGAGTAATCCCCATCCTAGCCTATAGGGGCCACTTCAATACAATTGCAAACCAGTGATCCTGCTGCTCAGGTACAAGCAAATTAAAACGTTAGCCATGCAAGAAAAACATTATACTCCAGTTCTTCTGTTTTAAATTTGTAAACTCAAACCCCCGCCATCTATTTCAGGCAGTAGGGTGGATTCTAGTACAGATGATTGTAAAATAGTCGGTTGTCACAGTATTAAAATACACTGAGAAAAAATATTGCAAAAAGAACACATTTTAACAAATGTGAATAGTATAAATCAGTCATTGGCCATGATTTACCAAAGCTCTCCAAGGTTGAGAGAATACACTTTCTTCAGTGAAGCTGGGTGATCAAGAAAAACTGGAATGGATTTCTTAAAATCATTTTCTATTTGCTAGCAAATGCTTTGAATCCTGGACCAGATCCATTCCAGGTTTGCTGGATCACCCAGCTTCAATGATCAAAGTGGATTCTCACCAGCCTTGGAGAGCTTTAATAAACCAGGGTCATTCTGTTCAGCAACTCCAGAATTCCAAATAACCATTATTAGCCATGACATTGAAAAAAAAATAAACAATATGAGTATCTTGTGTCCATGATAAACCATGACTTGTCCTTTCCCACCTCTTTTTCTTTTAATTTACTTGTATTGTTGTTTATTTCATATTAGATGTTGTACTAGAGATTTTATTTTTGTACATTTAGGTGTGTTATGACTTTTAATATGCACGTTGTATTATATCTCTATTATTGTTATGTATAAAACTTGTTTTAAAAACGTTTTATTAAAAAACTATTGAAACCAAAAATGGAATCCCAAAAGTTATTCAGACTCTTGAATTGCCATAATACATGTTTCAAATTGCCTATTTCACCACAGTTTCTCCAGCACAAACCAAAATTTTCTGGTAAAATGTTTGCAAGTATCAGCAGTGTTCTATACCATCTCATTGTAGTTTCTTTCCCAGTGGAAAAGTACATCTGGAAAATGTATATTTGCTTTAATGGCTTGAAGCCACAGTTCATCTGAGAAAGGTAGACCAATTTCTCACTCCCAATGAAATATACAGGAATTCCTGCACCAGGAATCTTTACCATTTAGGTAAGTATATAAAAATGATATTCCTCCTTTTGTTGGAGTTGGTGATTGAACCTGACTTCAAATCACAGTAAGAAGTTTAAACTCCTTCCAATCATCAGAAAATAGAAAATGCTTAATTTGATGACATTTCTAATGATTTATTAAGGAATTAAACTTCAGTAGCTCTGTCAACAGAGTAATCCCTGTTAGAATACCAAGAACTGAAATTTCGAGAAGGAATAACTAATTCAAATAGGGATATATATATACACATATATGGTGAATAGGAATATGACTGGCAAGTAAGAAAGATCCTTCATGGCTTAACCATAGCACGTACTGTTGAGAAATGGATGTTTGGAACTTTTTTAGAAATAGAACTTGCCATAAGATAGGCCAAATAATCATTGCCTAGTATAGCGGTTGTCTCCAACCTAAACCATTTTTTGTTCAGGAAAAGTTCCTAAAGTTTGAACTAAGTGGTCCATATGGTAGTCTTTGATCTCTGGAAGGTCAAGACCACCTACTCTTTTAGATTTAATCAGTAACTTGTATGTGGTGTGTAGAAGATCAATCGCATAGAATACTATCCTGTTGGGCAGATTTACTGAACACTCGCTTAGCAGTGACAAGTCAGGTTTACTTAACTTATCCCATTCAATGAATATGTTCACTTAATTTATTTAATTCAATGAACATATGAATTAAAAAAAAGTTATTCTATATATACAAGTTTAAGACAGTATTCAAAACATAGAAGGTGGTTCCTATTTGTCAGTTGACCTGATCAAAAGAATTGTAAAAAAAAGTTTTGAAAGCATAGGGGAGTCATTATAAGATATAAACTTATCATAAGCTTAATAGATCTTCAAAGAGCATGGACTACTGAACATATTCACATACACATACTTACAATAATGAGTATTATGCTCAACATACGTACAGGACTACAGCAAGGATGAGTATTCTGATTCTAGTTGGTTGATATTCTCCAGTCTTTGCTTCTTAATTTGCGAGGCTACCTAAAATAGTTTGCCCCTAATAACTGCCTGGAATACTGGTTGCTTTTATTCTATGCATATCATTTGAATACAGGACTTGTTGAGCTGTGAATTGTAGTGTTAAAATAAGCAGTTACTTCTCAGCTTAAACATATGCAAATGCATTTATCCTTCTAATTAATACTCAAGATTATTATCAAAGCAATAGCAGATTTATAAGATTAATTTATGATATGACAAGCTTTGACAGGACAGATGTCCACAATATATTTTAATGTGCAATATGTGGGAAGGTGAGTGTGAGAAAGTAAATCATTTGCAGGATATTCTGTAAAATGGAGACATCTGTTTCAGCTGACATTCACATTGTAATATTATACATAGCTACTTTGTTATGTTATGCTCAAACAGACTTATGTACATATTAAAAAATGTAATATCTTAGACTGTAGTAATAGTACATTCCAGCTGGCCATTTTTTGTCAGATTGATCTGTTATATCAACAACATTAGCAACAAATGTAAATGTGAGGGTCTACAAAATGTAAATGAAGCACAGACATAGGCCCTGACACCACATATTTTCTGATGTATTTTGATCTAATAGATCACATTTGCAGCACAGTATAAATGTTTGTGGCTATTTAATATATTTTAACACTTCTGTACCGTCATCACATTGCCATTAAAACAAACCAAGCTAATCAGCTAATTATCCACTTTCAGACTTATTCATTAAAGCAAATAGAACTGTTCAATGTTCAGTAACCCATATCATCTAATCATCCTGTCTATTAGCATTGTTCTAACTAATAAAACATGAAATCTGATTATTTGCTAGGGATCACCACACCTTAAAACACCAAGATTTATTTGAAGTGTGGTACTGCCTAGGCGTTTTGAAATCTGCTATGTTGTCTCATTGATCAACAAAATTGGGCTCAAACTAAGCATACATACCAAAACCTTAATGTTACAAGCAACATGTAAATTTGGCCTTAAAGAGAAACAGGCCATTGGACAATCACACAAAATACAGCCCAACTAAAAGTTGATCCTTGGTGCACAGTATTTAAGGTTGTTTAGTTGTGAGCATGGATATGCTATTTTTTTTAAATTAGAAGGAGCAAACAAAAAAGAAATCAGACAGTGACAGAACAGAAAAAAGAGGAATCAAAACAGACAGATCAGATCTGAATAAACCAGGAAATACTAATAGCTCAGACAAAAGTTTACTAACACTTAAAATAAAAATACATTTTCATAACAAAGATGTCAATAACTAAAGATTTCCATACACTTGAAGATTATCTGTGAAGAAGGCTAGTTTAGGATAGCGTGAAAGTAAGTCGGATGTGTATATACTGTTGCAGGACAATCATTGTCTGTTAATAGTTTGTTCACTATATTTCCATAGATATGTATAAATGTTATAGGCTATATTCACAATAGTTATAAATAAGTATAATCAAACAATGAATGAATGTATGTGTAGGAATGTTTGTGATCTGTTTATCTTCGTCCAGTCACTTTGACCATCTGGAGGATTTTTAAATAATAAATTCCAGGGACATTACAGAAGTGACAATAGATAAACAGACAGAGGGCTAACAACAGGTTCTGTCCACAGGAAAGCCCTAATGACTATAAGAATTTCTAAGGGTAATAAAGACAAATACAAGCAAAGGACTGTAAAAATATATGGATGACAGAACAGATGGAGTGAGGTGATAACCCCCATACTGATCTCTGCTGACACTAAAATTAGATGACCTCTGCTTGGCTTCCCCAACAACTCCAGGATTCCTACATTTCATGTCTAAATTAACTACTGGAGTTAGAATGCTAACCAACCAGTGCTTCAGCCAATAGGTGTTATACAAATCACATCTATTAACCAATCCTAAATCCCCAATTATTCCTAATTGGGTTTAACTGTATAAGACTAGGAGCTGAGAGAATGGTAAAAAAAACAAAGCCAGCAAGGAGCCAGAAGCCAGCAGGAGCTAGAAGAAGCCTGTGAAACAAGAGCAAGCAAGTATAAGTCACTTAGGCTAATTTATCAAGCAAAATCAGAAGTTCGCTTGCGCATGTACATTCCAGACCTGACATCAGACCTATCTAACATATTTATCAACGGATTTTCAGCCCCCGAGAATAGACTTGCATATTCTCCCAACATTTATGAACTGAAATGATCTGGCGCTTGGAGGCGCGTATCTCCGGCCGCTTGACCCTAGCAAGCTTGCATTAAAGGCATTCTTTCCCTAACAAATCATTTTTTTCAAATGGCACACATCTTCCAGTTAGCCCTAAATCAAAATATTTGATGTGTTCAAATGTTTAAAACATATATATTAGCTTAGAAATAAGCTTATTTTTAAATAACCTAATGTTTTCGGGTTCTGAAAGAATTAACTGCTCTTGTAGGAGATGCTCATCTGTCCGACGACTCCATGCTGTGCACCATCGCAGTCTAAAACACTGTTTAGAGTATTCTGTCTATGCTGCCATTTGCAGCAGCCCTTGCTTCCCTTTAGTCGTGCAGACTGATGTATTTTATGGCATCCCCAGCATCCATTGTTAGGCTGTGCACAGCTGAAGGGGATTCTAGAGGCTGATCAGCTCCTGACTCAGTCCTGCATTGCTATTGGCTGTTGAGACTTTCAAGCCTCTCTGCTCCCAGTCACCAGTGCCTGTTGTAGCGTTTAGCTGAGCTATCTGTGCTGAAGTGTGGTTTTGTCTGATTTACTGTTGCTGACCTTGCCTGTTCCTGACCTACTGTTTGTGTGCAGCCTGCACTGACCTTTTGCCTGTGACCCCCGACTCTGCTTCTGTTTTGCCCGTATGTACTTTGTTGGTGGACGGTTATTTTGTGTTTGACCTTTGCTCTGTATTCTGGACTTGACTCTGTTGGAATCTTGGTACAGCTTTATCTGTGGGCCCCTGGCTTTCTGCCAGCTTAATCCCAGACGCCATCCCTTGTGCAGTAAGTCCTGGGGGCAACTGAGTGCTGCAAGACACAACCAGTCTCCCGTGGCTGAGCGGGGGCCTGCTATAGGGGAAGACCGCGTTGTTAGATTGGGGGACTGGTGTTGACCAGAGCCCTACAGATATAAATACATATATAGATATCTATGATAAATATATAAACACAGTATACAAATATGAATATATATATATATATAAAAAATACAGTATACAAATATGAAAAGACATATATATATTGTGACAGAGTGTTCCTTAAAATGGCAGGAAAAAGTGGCAGGTACGTAGCACCTCTAATGAGGTATTACCTGACATAATGGCTCCAGGGAAAGTGGTCATTTGTGGTGTAGGTTTTGGGAAAAAAACAGGTTCTTTAGGGCCCTGGAGCCGGCCAAGGAAAGAGAAGGGTGGGTTCTTTGGCCAATCCTGTGCTAGGATGTGTTCACCTGGACTCAGGTGCAGTGAAAAGGTGATCAGTCAGAGGTTGGGAGGAGGGCAGTGTGTTCCAGGTGTGAGAAGGGAGCAGGGCTCCAGGAAAGCAAGCATCCAAACCACACTCCAAACTATGAGTTAGCAGTGTTGTTGTTGAGTATATGCGTTAGAGCGAGACAAGTGAAGTAGCCAGATGCCCAGCCGAGCTATTGTTTTTGTTTGTAAATTTATGGGTTGTTTGTAAATTGGTGGTGAAAACAGACACTCGTCTGTTTTCACCACGTTAAATAAACCCTCCTGATGTTGGATTGGATATTTCAAGTCTGCTGCCTCTTATCTGCCATGAAGCTGTCCTGTTACCACGAGCAATTCCCCCTGTGATATCTCACAATATATATGTATAAACTTGTCTTTTCATATTTGTATACTGTATTTATATGAAATTTGGAGTGTCTTATTTATATGTCCTGTTTGGTGTGTTATCCTAATCTATGTTGCTACATTTCATACTTTGCTTACCATTTAGCACAACAGCTGCTTTTGTTTTTTAAACTTTAAATGTTTCAATGTCCATCTTGCAATTGATAAGTCAATGGTAATGAAATCTTATTGTGTTAGTAGCCATATTGTTTCATTGCAATATTATGTCTTTATTACCACCTTTATATGTTTGTTTTGCATAAATACTTTCTAATCATGTTTTCCACCCTTGAATGGTCAAAATTGCATATTGGTTTTGTAAGTATTTTTTAAATGCAATATTTCCTGGGCCATTTTTGTATTATGTTGGCTTTAGTGTGGGTTTACATGTGTTTTTGTTTTTTGAATGCATGAAAATGTAGTATATATACATATAAAAGAGAAATATTGGGAAGAAATAGGCAAAGAGGGTTTTTTTGCATATTACTTAACATGTATGTACTTCAAATTGAAAAGATTGCCTTTTTCTTTCTATGATTACTGATGTCATGAGCTTGGCTCCAACCTAGTTTAAGACTTTAAAGGAAATCGTGTAGCCTTCTCTTCCTCTTGATTTTTTCACTGTTCATACATTTACATGCACCTCAATAATACATACAATCCAGTATTGAACCTCCCTGGCGGTCTAATTATGTCACTAATTTTATGTCAAAAGCAGTACATTGTTTTGCGTGGAAATGTGTTGTTTAATATTTTATTTAGACTGTAATTCTTAGTAATATTACCCGGGTATGAAAAAGTTTAAAACACAAATCATGAACTATAATATATTAAATAATTATAAATAATTATGAAAAATAATGAATTTAATAATTTTATTAAAAATTGATTTTATTTAAATGTGTCCAAAGAACATCTTTTTGGATTTATTTATATTTATTTTTTATAACTTTTTAACTGTAATCAATGTTTTAAAAGCAGATTACAATATAATCTGCTTTTAAGTTTCCTGCCAGGCCACGCCTCCCCAGTGTACCAATGCCTCACGCATCACATCGATCAAGCCGGGGATTTGATGCAGAAGTTAGCCAGGGTTCACTAGGATCGCCTCTGGATTGTGGGGACCAGGTAGGATTTTTTTGATACTACCCTGAGTGTGGCTCGGGGTTAGCGCTTTTGGTACATAAAATTCACCCCAAGCCACACACTGAATACCGTCAGGGCGGTTTAGAGTGCTTGTCCCTG
>NC_092859.1:55422256-55508002 GCF_032062135.1 Pyxicephalus adspersus
GATTGCTAACCGATAGAGACCATCATTTTAAAACAGGCACAAAAACATTGCAGCAACAGATAAATGAATCAGGGGCAATATGTCAAGTGCTAACTAGTATATATACAGCTTGATATGAATTAGTTTGCAGTGTTGCAACCAGTCCAAAAAAAAAAAAAAAAAAAACATAAAAGCAATTGCAGCCAATCTAAATAAATGAAGCAATTTTCCGAATTAATATAATGTAACATAAAAAATTAGCACTTACCAAAAAAAGATCAGGCACTAAAGATGCAAATTGACCTGTAATGGACTGTAGGTGGGCAGAGAACAGGGACCAGGTGTGGCCTAATTGATTGCTATGACATCACCATTGACAGAACAGATCCACCTCAAGCGCACAGGTGAAAATTAACCACATTAATTGTCGAATTCTCGACCCCACTGCTCATTTATCAACGCTGTAATCTGGCAGGAGAGTGCACCAGCACTCACCATAAGACCATAAGTAATATGCCGTGCCCCGCTGATCGTACATGCGCCTGGAGAGCTTCCACGCCTTCGCTTGATAAATCAGCTCAAGTGAGTAAGACAGAAATAGTTAGCCATGCAAGAAGCAAGGAAGAAGTTAGCAAGACACTCTTCTTAGGGAAGCAGGCTCCTGGGGTACCCATTAACATCCTAACAGGTAGCTATAATATATTCCTGAATGCATTCTATTTTGTCTATGTGTCCATGGTATTTTTATGTTGTTTTGCCGTTTTGTAATTGCATGATTGTGTACTAACCATTATTAGATTACTTCAGGGGTTTACCTACTAACAAAATTGTTTTCATTTACTGTATAATTTGTTGATTGGAGTTTCTATATCTATATTAACCAATACTGCTGTGTATTTTATGTTTTAACTTGTTCATTGTTAAAACTGTTTGAGTGACTAGCTATTATGTGCATGAACCTTCATTTATTGAATATATATATGCACGGATAAGGTTATATATTATCCATATTTATGCAGATAATATTCATAGTCAACATGTACCATAACTGACTTTAGTGCACAGCAATTAGTTCTAAAACTTTTTACATGAAAAAGTTCACAATAAATCCACATCAACAAAGAACTTGGACATAGGCTTTAATGATAAAAAAAAAATCCAATACTGTTAAAAAATATTAACACAGTTTTGGCTAAGGCCAAAAACTAATACTACTTACAAGTTCTGTTTCATTTTCCACCCCTCCTTCACAAACGTATAAGGTGCAGATCATGGCCACATTAGCAGCCAACAGGTTCATTTTAACTTTGACAAGCAGGGTTTTGCTTTTGACTAATAAAGGCACCTAATTACTTCTACATACTACAGACTGTTTGTCCCCACTCTGCAGGGGTTGTAGAAGCATTGAAAATGTAATAAATACTAAACATAAATAATATGTTTCAATACCATCACATAGGAGGCTTCCAAAAGTAAAAAAGCTATTTTATTGTATTAAAAATAAAAAGATAACTGAAAAATGAAATTCAAAAGCTGCATCAACATGCACATACATATATGTACTAAGGTTACAACTATGGATGTGAACCCCATGCTGGGCACCACTCCAGAAAATCAGAATGTAGAGAAATCTATTTTTGGCCTTTGTGTAAGTTTAAAGTTTTGCAAGCTCTTATAGTTTGCAATGAAATGCATTTTTCCTATTGGGGTGTTTTATTTGATATTCAAGTATATTTCAGTTCAAAGTAGTCTCTCCTTTACTATTTTAATGGGAGACTTGGAGCTTATACTGCTCTAATTTGCTAAAGACATTCTGGTTGCTCATTTAGCAAAGGAAATCACTATCTGCAAGGGGACATTTTAGGTCTTTATCCCTGCTTGCTTCAGCCTTCCAATCATGTGCTCCATCATTTTGTTTAGTTGTATTATTTTTTTTTTTCCTTGACTGTGATTGGGTATTTACAAAGTAAATATTACAAATTTAACTAAGTGAATTATACCCTTTTAAAAAAAGGTTTCATAATTATTGGTCTTATTTTTATACTGTAAGTCTTCTGCTATATCAGAATGGACCAGAGGACTACATTCAATTCAAGTAAGCAAACCTACAACTGTGGCTATGTTAAGAAGTCACTTATTATACTTTATAAAAGTGTTTGGACAAGCTTGATAAATTCTAAATTACTTTTTGTTGCATTTGGGTTTTTGTTCAAAAGCACTTGAATAAATAAGGCCTTTGTTAACTTCAACAAGTAATTATGAAGTGCAATTAAAAATTCAAATTATGGTAATAGGCCAGAGAAAAATGAATGAGAGAGCCAGTGCCAATTATTTGTTGAAATAGATCAAAATTAGACCATGGGGTATATTTGTTTTTCACAATTCACTTTTTAAAAGCAGTTTAAAGATGTAATTGTTGTCCATTAATAAAACATCACTTTAAAAATGTACATGTTTTTATGCAGAGCAAGAATTTCAAGCAAGACAAGTAGGCTACCTTGGTAATCCATGATGCTCAAAAGGAATATATATAACTTATATGCCAATATACGCACTTTTTCATGCTTTCCACCCAAAATGTCATTTTAGTATTGAAGTTGAGTTGCATAGAGAAAAAACACTTTTGAATTTGCATTAAGTTATATATCTGGGAAGGCATCAATTAACTTCCTGTCACAAGGTAACTTGTCAGCGGGACAGGGAGTGAGGGGAAATTTTCCAAAGGCCACAGACAACAATATTTTCCTTACTCAGTCAAAAAAATCTTTGTAATCCAATGGTTCCCATGAAGTTATTTATCCTCACTCCTTGCCACACTGACCATCTGGTTCCAGCACAATAAAATCTCTCTAAAGGATATTTGTACAGCAGAAAATCCTAAACCCTTTTATTCAATCAAAAAATAAGTAATAGTTGGATTTCCAGATTTTAGATGACCTAAAATAAAAAAATCCTACTGCTTCACTAGTTTGGTACCGGCTAAATAGATTTGTCACACTAATTTTATTTTTTAGGAACAGACTACTGTTTAAAAACAAGTACTTGAAATGTTTATAATGACTTTGTTTCACTTCTTGCAGACCCTGAGCTGACCTGAAGTATGTCACAATAAGCAGAATGTATTTTTTCTTCTTTCCTTTATACAAGTAGTATTTAGATTTTCTGGAAACAAAGAGAAGATTGTATCACCCTTTCTTTTTTTATATGCATAGGTTAATAAAACAGAGCTTATGATTCTATACAAGCTTTGACACCAATGCAGGATTGGTGGTGAAAGGGAGATATATTTGCCAAGGATTCCTCTTTTATGTGAGGCAAATTTGCCCAAGATTCCTCTCCTGTGTGAAGTAGCAGGTGGAAGAATCTCACCTGTTAGGTAATTAATGAAGAAGCACTGAGGTTGGGGATATACCATAGAGCCAGGAGCTCAGTCAGTAGCTTGGCTTGGGGAGACACATACAGGGGTTTGTGTCAGTGCAGCTATGTTTGGAGACACAGCCAGGTGGACTGTGTGAGAGAGCTCTGTTTGGAGACACAGCCAGGTGGACTGGGTGAGAGAGCTCTCTTTGGAGACACAGCCAGGTGGACTGGGTGAGAGAGCTCTCTTTGGAGACACAGACAGGTGGACTGTGTGATAGAGCTCTGTTTGGAGACACAGACAGGTGGACTGTGTGAGTGAGCTCTGCTGGAGACACAGACAGTCGGTCTGTGAGGGAGCTCGGCTGAGAGACTCAGAAAGTCGATCTGGGTGAGTGAGCTCAAAAGTGAGTAGAAGGTTGCTGAAAGCTTGGTTTTGAGCTGACAGGGAGAAGCCCTCCAGCTGATAGACAGGGATGTCTTGATGTATAGTAAGTGCCGGACAGGCAAGGTTTTCTTTTGCTGTTTTGTTTATTATTTTATCACCAACCTTCAATAAACCCGGCTGCAAGCCAGCTTAAAGCTGATACCTCAGTGTGTGATCTGAGTTGGATGAACCAGACAAGTGTCCTTTGACCCTATATAAAAGCAAGCCCCAATAAAAGTAACTTCCATACTTACACAATAAAACATACTCATACATACCTGTATAAGTTCACAAATGTCTGTTGATGGAATGTGTTTTAATTACCATGTGCCTTCAACAGGCATGGTAGCTCAGAGATAAGTATTCTGGTCTTTGTAGGTCACAGTTCCAAATCTCAGGCAGCACCTTATCTGCATGAAGTTTGCATGGGTTTCCACCAGGTACTCCAATTTCCTCCCACATTCCAAAAACATGTTAGATTTTTTGACCCCCCCCCACACACACACACACACACCACCACCACCAATAGACCTTACCTATGTGTTAATGACATATGACTATGGTAGGGACTTTATATTGTGAGCTCCTTTGAGGGACAGCTAGTGACATGACTATGGACTTTGTAAAGCGCTGCATATTATGTTGGTGCTATATAAATACAAGATAATAATAACAACAGGCAGAAAAAACCTTTAGTCATTGAGCTGGATGGCATTGAGTACATACAGCCAGCATGTTATATTAACTACCTGTCTGCCATTATACATTCTGTTATGTCTATGATGCAGGATAGATATTTAGAAGTTAAATTTTATTGTTCTACTTTACATTTTAACAAGTAGTAAATCTTCATTTTTCAGGCAGACAATATTGCATTGGTGGCAAGTAGAACAGTGTTTTATTTTTTACCATTCACTTCACCTAATGATTTATCTTACACACTAATGAGGCTGTTTGCAACAACAAGTCGTTCACAGGTGGAGGCATGTTCAGAAGCAGGAGTGTTACAATGATTTCTAGATAGATGTCTCCAGCATAGAAACAATTATACTTCTAAACAGTGTTTGCTGGTCATATATGTCAGCAGAGTAAAGTAACCTGGCTAAACTATATGGATGCTTTGATTTAACCAATGGTTGCCAAACAGCTGCCCTGCGTCACACAGATTTTAGCATGCTGCTAATGAGGCGACTGCTAACGAGTGGTAAAAATACACATCTATTTTATCTTTTACGGAGAGGCTAAAATATATACAGTTGTACACTGCTAATTTATATAGAATCAAAACTGCTGTTGTGCTTAACAGATCTTATTATTTCATCAGATTTCTAGTTGTGGTACTGTACATTTATGGTACATATTGCTAGCATCCAGGCAATCCTATTAAGCATATAACATATATCAACATATTGGATTCTGTAAGCTTTCAAATAAACTGTAATGAGGAGGAGAGATAGAAATTTTCATCCTTCAGATTAGATCCTTGTGAACCTTCTCCCACCCCAAATGCTATTCATTAATTCTTCATATTCCACCTTTTATGTGAGAATAGAAGGTGACTAATAATGAAGCATAATAATACCAGTTTTGTATCCGATTAGCAAATACTCTGAATTGAATTCTGTCATCTGCTTCATTTTCACAAACAGTTGATTGTGTGGGTGTAAACAGGTCACCTCTCATTTGTGTGTAATGGCAGTCGAAGAAATTGTGCCCCATTACAAGATGAGCCCAAAATGATTTTATTGAAGCCTCTTAAGAAATGTATCTTTCCATTCTCACATTATCATCACTCCACCAAGACTTAAGTACACATTTAACATTTCCACTTTAAAAATGGCTTTTTATGCTTAGTAGAAAGGAAAGTGGTATTTTTTCTTGCCATGGTAATGAGCACACTGCTCTGTGCATGAAAGCCAAGTATTTACCGACACTTAGAACAGGAGGAGCCAGCTGCTAGGGAGAAAGGAATTCAAATTTACAAAAGTTGTATTCCATAATTCCTTACAGCTAACAGAACCTTCAGGCATTAGATCTGCTAAAATGGAATGAAATTGCTTTCATTAGGTAAAGCTACGCACACACATAAGATGACTGTGAGAGTGTGTCGTGGCCCAAAATCTGAAAAACGTGTACAGCAGTCCCCTCATCAGTTCAACCTGGCATACCTAGGAAGTACCAGAATTATTGCAGTGCTTTCCTGGGGAGAAAAGTACAGTGGGTGCTGCTCATTCACCCCACCCCCATAGAACAAAGTGGCATTGTGTGTACAGCACTCACACTCATTTGTAAAAATGTGACTTGAAATGTTTATAAAAGATTGTTATAGCATCAAAAACCTGAATTCTTTGTCTATACATAGCTTAACAGAAACCTTAACATGGTAACAAAATAACTAAGGATAAAACAAAGCCAACAATGGTCTTGGAGAACTAATAGTAATACACATTATTAAAAATTGCATATATCTTTCTAATTTTTTTTTTTATTTTTACCTGGTGACAGAAAAACTTATAGGTATTTTTGTTTAACGTAAAGTTTTCAACTGTATATTTAACAGACACAAAGGTAGCAAATAGGGGTAGGTTTGTAGGGCTGGCACAAACAGGAGTATTGTCTCCATGTCTCCAATGGGCCTGATTTATTAAAGCTCTCCAAGACTGGAGAGGATACACTTATGACTGAACCTAGGGGATCCAGCAAACCTGGAATGGATTTCCTGAAAGTCATTTACTATTTGTTAGCAAACAATTCCAATCCTGGACCAGATCTATTGCAAGTTTTCTGGATTGCCCAGGTTCCCTGATGAAAGTGTATCCTGATTAAAGTGTATTCTCTCCGGCCTTGGAGAGCTTTAGTAAATAAGGTGCAATGTCTTTAGGAAAGGGGTTGCCTGAACACCACAAAAGGTCCCTCTACATCTGGCTTTGCATCCAAGACATACAGGTATTGTCTACCTGGGGGAAATAATAAAAATGCCTTCCTTAAGCAAACTGAAAAATGGCATTAGTTCCATTATTAATTTTTTTATTATTATTATTATTATTATTATTAATAATAATAATAATAATAAACAAGATTTATATAGCACCAACATATTATGGAGTGCTGTACATTAAATATGGGTTGCAAACGACAAGACGAATACAGTGACAAAGGAGGAGAGGACCCTGCCCCGAAGAGCTTATAATCTATATACATAATGCCTTTATTAATGAAAATATGATCTGCATCACTTTTTAAGACTGGAAAAAACAGGAACATAACTGAAAAAAATGACTAGCAAAAAGAAAGACAATGCCTTTTCATAGGCTTGTTTTTAAACTTTTAGGCATCCCAGTGATAAAAATGGAGCTGCGCCATTAAATAAATAGGTAAAAGGTATGCAAATAGAGATATACATACAAAGTTTGAGTTGCATAGTAGCTCAGGTTGAAAAAAGACATCAAGTTCATCCATCAAGTTCAACCACTAGGGAAATAAACATATCCCAGATATAAAACCCTATAAGACATAGTTGGTCCAGAGGAAGTAAAAAAAAAACCCTGGTACAATTTGCTTCAACAGGGGAAAAAAATTCCTTCCTCATTCAATAAGGCAATCTGATGTTCCCTGGATCAACAGTCTCTGTTTTTTTTACTTTAAAGACCTAATACCCAGTTATATTCTGTGCTTCTAGAAACGCATCCAGCTTTTTCTTAAAGCAATCTATAGTAGTTGCTGAAACTACTTCCTGAGGGAGTGAAGAATCTTACAGTGAAGAATCCCTTCCTTATCCAGAGCTTAAACTTCTTTTCCTCTATACGCAAAGAATGCCCTCTTGTTCTTTGTAATGATCTCAAAGTGAATAATGGGGAAGAGAGTTCTCTATATGGACCATTTAAATATTTATACAGGGTGATCATATCCCCTATAAACGTCTCTTCTCAAGGGAGAATAGATTCAGTTCAGCTAATCTCTCCTCATAGCTGAGCTCCTCCATTCCTTTTATTAGTTTAGTTCTCTGCACTCTCTCCAATTTCACAATGTCCTTTTTTGTGAACTGGTGCCCAAAACTGGGCTACATATTCCAGATGTGGTCTGACCAATGCTTTGTACAGGGGTGGGATTATGTCTCCATCTCTGCAGTCTATTCCTCTTTTGATACAAGAAAGTACTTTGCTAGCTTTTGATATTGCAGCTTGGCATTGCATGCTGTTATTAAGTCTATGATCTACTAGAACACCAGATCCTTTTCCATTTCTGAACCCCCCCCAAATGTATTTCCCCTAGACAGTATGAAGCATGCATGTTGTTATCCCCCAAGTGCATAACTTTACATTTATCTATAACATGACATTTATATAATATTATATAATGACATTAAATGTCATTTTCCACTTGGCCACCCAATCAAACAGTACATCCAGCTCTGCTTGTAGATTATAGACATCCTGTATGGACTTAGTTTCATTACATAGTTTAGTGTCATCTGCAAACACAGAAATGGTACTTTTAATCCCAAACTCTATATCATTTATAAAGATGTTAAACAGTAAAAGTCCCGACACTGAACCCTGGGGTACATTTTTATGGCCGTTTTAACATTTGCTGTGAGCCACATAAGTTTTAATTTCAACCTCTTAAACTTATTACCCATTGGAATATATTTTTCAGTGTGCTTGTGTAGAAAAGACTTGAAACATTCCCATTTCTGTTCTGTGTTCTTCGAGGACAGTATTGTCACCCAGTCCAGGTCAAAGACAGCCGCCCTTAATAATGCAAAATTTGCTTTCTTAAAATTAATTGTTTTTATCTTTCCTGCTTTTGCTTGCTGTTTACAACTTACATTAAATGAAATATGAATGAAATATTATGGTCACTGCTATCCAGATTCTCTTTTATATGCACATTGGTTATAAGCTCTGCAATATTAGAAAGAACCAGGTCCAGCAGAGTATAGTTTCTAGTTGGGGCTTCTATAAACTGTACCATAAAAGTATCTTGTAGTAAATTCATAAATGTCATCCCTTTTGCTGTTCCTGTAGTGCCATTACTCCAGTCAATGTCAATATGGTTTCAGTAGCCAGTAGCTCTATAAATTATACATTATTACTCATGAGTATGTAATAATTAAAATCTAGGAGATAACATTTTATTGATTTTATCAAAAGTCAAAACAAGTAAACAAGTAGGCTTTAGGAATAAGTATAGCGATTTAAGCTACGTAGACACATGCAATAATTGTAGTTGAAAAAGATCTTTCATGATCCTTTCCAATGACAAATTGCTAGGGCAATGGCGCTGCATCTCTTTTTTTTAAATACAATTTTTACTTTAAATGAAAGGTTTTTCTACCCTTTTGTGTAAAGGAAAAATTTTGAGTTCAGGTCCGCTTTAAGAAGAATAGTAGTTGAAATTGAAACATGAGAAAACAAAAAGTTAGAAGAAGAAGTTATATCATTAATTGGCTAAGCTAAAAGACTGAAAATTCCAGCTTTCAAAACATCTTAGATTCAGTACTAAGGTCTGATGAAGAAATCTAACATGTTTTACAAGCCTGTATTTTCAGTCTACTGAGTTAGCCAACAAATGGTATCACTTTAATGCCAAACTTTTTGCTTTCATTTAGGCTAACACAGTAAAATATGCTGCAGCTACAAAAGTGGGAGGAAAAATAATGGTGGAAGAAGAATGGGATGAGAGTAAGAGGATAAAGAAAAAGAAGGGGAAAAGGGCAGGTAGCCATTATGAAACTTAAAAAGACAGCTCAGTGAAAAGAAACAAAAAATACAAATGGCCATATAGAGTATATAAAAGATAGGGGTTCATGAAACATCAAAAAATGGGGTCATTATTTTTTTTTAAATCTATCACTTCCCAACTACAGACAAACAATATATAAATAGCTAATGTGCTTGAAATGAACTGCCATGAGGAAGACAGAAATCCAGAGAAACATTATATAAATGGCTGATCTGTTCAGATTTAACTGCCAAGCAGCAGGCTACAATCCAGATAAACCTGTGCATGCAATTTCTCCAGCATGCACACAACTACTTAGAGTCATTTTAAACTAGATAGGCAAACTTGGTTTATCAAAAAAGTTGCACGCATTTGTTTTTCAAGTGAATGCTTTGTAGATTGGTGTTATTTTAATCCTGGTTTTGTTTTATTTTGTTCATTGCTCTGAAAAGCTAAGCAATGGATTTTTCACATCCATGAACTTATTTAACCAGATGTTCTAATAGAGCAACAGGGATTAATTCCACACTAACAGTTTCAGACCTTCTAAATGCTCCTTAAGTGACAAGTTCTATAAGCTAAGAGCAAAGCAAGGCAGCCTTCCTATAACTGATTTTTAAGAAATCTTTACAGTATGCAGATAAACTGTGCGTGATTATCATTCATTTTTGCAGGTTGTGCCTCGCTTCACTGCATGTCTCGGGTATTAAGTAAAGAAAGAATAAATATGAAAATGAACAAACTGTGGAGATTAAAGTCTGAGTATAAAAAATGTCCTTTCTGTCAATCAAAGTTATCAAAATGTATTTTTTTCATATAATTAGGGACAGAAAGGGCAAAAACTGCTTTCAGCTACTGAATAAAGCCTCTACATGTAAAAGCAGGTAAAGTCATTCATGAAAGAGATATAAGAAAAGAATATAAAATATATGCTTCAGATGAGAGTTGCATCATAAAAATATAAAATGTTATGGCTAAAACAACCTTAGAATCTCCATCAAATACCATGAAAAACTTTATTTTGCACTAAAATGTACTCATTTTGATATTATTTAGCAGCATCAATAGATTAGGAAAATATGTAAACCCAATGTTTTAAATTTAGAAATGTGTTGCCCAGCTGAAGAATCTTGTGAACTGTATGTCCAGCTGTAGTTGCACTTTCCCTGACAAGTATCAAGTTTGGACCAACTACAGCAGCAAGCTGATTATGTCAATATACTTTATTCCTGTGCACCAGCCTGGACTTTTCACATTCTTTTTTTTTTTTTTTTTTTTTTTTTTTACAATTTGAAGCTATAACCAGAACTAAGATTATAGACTTTGTAGTTTTCTTTGTAGTTTTATTATATGCAGAAATGAGAAGGGCTTTTTACTGTATACCGAAAAGCCAAAAACTCTAGTTGTCAGCATGTAGTTGTTAGATTTCACAAGGCATCCTAAAACATAGGTATGTAAGATACTGAAGTTAGGGCAAAAAAATGACTCATTTTCAGGCACCACTGAATTCTTTAAATGACGTTAGCTAAAAAAAAAAAACAGAATATATAGTTTCCATTACCAAAAAATGCTTAATGAATTCTTTCCTTTTTTCATGATAATGTTACAAAAAAAGCATTGTCTATTTCTACAGCCCCGATGACATCCAACGTAGCAGATAAGTGCAGTCTAAAACATGCTGACGAACGTACTTTAGCGGAACAAGCCCTAAAAAGGAGTCCTGTTAATGAATATATCCTGTGGAGTTAGCAGATCCAACCTCATACTTTGTTGTAAATATATTAGGATAGAAATATGACAAATCAGAGACCAAACCACAGCTATATCAATTGCTTTCAGCAGCAGATACCTAATACATCCAAAAAAAATCTAGCCAACGGGTCACAACTAATTATGCTTAGTCTTTCTTTATTGTCCTTGTTCACTTTTGCACCTTTATAATAAACAACCATAAATTTTATCCATTTTTTTCCGAATTCATAGAATGCTCACATCGTCAAGCAGCACTTGACATAGTTCATAGTCATGTTACTAACTGTCCCTCAAAGGGGCTCACAATTTAATGTCCCTAACATAGTCATATGTCATTAGCACAGCCAATTCCAGAAGAAATTTAATCTATCAATATGTATTTTTTTTTGGTAGGAAATTGGATGCCTGGAGGAAACCAACACAAACATACAAATATCATATACACTCAATGCATATAGTGAGTTAGTGAGTGTCTTGACGGTGTTTCAGTAAAGAGAGAGTACAAGCCATTATGCTGCCTGCATGCATATTGAACTGTATATGATCCAAATTTAATGTATGTCTTCTGTGATTTTAAAACACACTATAGACCTTTCACATATTGTTTTTGTACCAAATACATTGAATTGTAAATAAAAAATAGACTGACGGTTTCAAAAAACAATAAAATGTGCAATGGCCAAGCTACACAGAATGGCAAACATCCATATGCTATGCCATGCTATGTGTGGTTCTGCTATTATAAGAGAAATGCATATATATTTTATAATAAACTCCACTGCACAATACAGAACAATACCCCTCTGCATGCTGACCATTGTCTTTTTTAATACTTTCTTTAATATTAGGTGTACACATTTAAAAATTTGAACAATTGTTGGGCAAATATACATTAAAGAAATCTATTTTAATACACAGCTTAGTTGCCATATGTTCAGACACTCAACACAATTTACGGAAATTCCTATGGACTGCATGCATGTGTCCACACATATTGTGGGTCCATAGTTCCATAGTAAATTATGGGAACATATCATTTGCTTGTTAGCTCACAATATACGCACTATTGTATGTGTATATTCTTTAGCAAATCAGGCCCACTGCTGTGTCCCAAGAAAAAAAGCAGATTTAAAAAAGATGCATATTTACATAGAATTTAATTATTATTATTATCCTTTATTCAAGTACACTGGAATCTTGTTTTGTCATGCCACAGAACCAGCTTTTGCCAACAGAGGTTGTTACAAATGAAATCTGTATCTGAAACAATTTGCCTGTTCCAAATTGAAAGACTGGAGAAGCTTTTGTGTCCACAGAATGTTGCTGACAAAAGGGGATTCCTAGCTCACCAGGAAACCTCTTTGCAGATGCACACAGAAATATAGCTTGGATGTGGGCATCTATCACAGCACTAAGTCATATTTGGTCCAGTAAATGTGATGTCTCCTGTGTAATTAATCTCTTGCAGAGACAATGTTCCTGTAACACATATCTGCACCTATTATAATCATCTACTGCACAGCACAGACACAGATGTGACAGCTATATTAAAAGGAAGTGCTGTGCTTAGAATTAACTGCCCTGTCTCTGCGAACATAACATTTCAAGTCTTGCTTTTGCATTAATAGCTCATTAATTCATTTACACAGAAAAAAAATGTTTCTTTTAACACTTTTTTTTTGTTACAGAGTGCACAATACCACATTAGCTGAATTAATAAATTAATTAAGCTCATTTGAATTGGAGAACCAGGTAAACTACACCTTTGATAAATTTAACATGATCAAATATTAATATTGTTTTGTGTGACTTGACAAATACACTGATTAAATTCCTCAGCAGAGAGAAAACTAGACATAATGTATATATCAAATTTCCTTCCATTCTCTTGCCCCCCAAAAAAGCATTTCTTGTTGATGTAATGAATTATAAAATATATTCAAACAGTTTGGGGAAAAAAAACCTTAAAATTTACTGAAAAATTAAGCAAAAGTTTAGTTCGTTAATAACATCGCAAATGAAGAATCATCTCATCCATATTCATGACAATTTGTTTTCAAGATCCTGCTGCACAAAAATATAATTATATGCATCTCTAATAGGTTTGGTACCTTGAGCTGCAGGTGCTAGCACGTTGTATGTTTATTACCATATTTTAAATCCTTTAAAAGATTACATTAATTCCTATGGTAATTTCAAAACCCCAATGCATCTTGAGTTTGGAGTGGAAGCTAATCACCAGAGGATGGCTGATTTCCTAACATACCTGCCATAGAACACTGCCTGAGATCGATGCAAATATTCTGTTTAAGTTCTAAAAATATTCCTCCTAATTCTCCATGTTGATACTGTGGGAATTATTAATCCCCTGAGTTACTAAATCATAAGATTCACTTTTACTGTAATAGAATTCACATATACTATGACTTTAATTGCAATTTGCAAAATATAATATGTTTTAAAGACATTAAATTGCACATTGTTGCAGTTTAGGAAAATGAGTAATGTGTTAATATTTTATCTGTTTTCCTGCACTTTATAGACTAGTTATACCTGGAACTTTATAGTCATTTTACTTTGACAGAAAACACAGATCCGTATATATCTTTTAGCCAGATGGTATCATATTGGCCACAACCCATTCACATGCAAAAACACCAGTAATGTTGCTCATAGCAACTGGACTATACTTTTTATGGCCTCAAAAGTAAATTTAATAGGTAAAAAAATTCACTTTTTTTAATAGAGGATAAAAAATTAACACAATTTTATCTATAAACTGTTAGGACTGCATCAATCCGACAACCCTAAGCAAAATAGTATTCTTACTTTTATGTAAAAAATCCTAACTGCAGTAGCCAATAGTTAAACAACTAGGATTCTTTTTGTGTTGGTCTAATTATAGCTAAAAGTAAATTTTGATTGGTTACCATGGGTTATTGTACTTAAGAATAAACACTTTTATAGACTAAGATCTATAAAATTATAAGTGCTTTAAATTTAACAGACACATACTCCTCTGGAATGCTGTCAAACAGACAGAATATTGCTACCCACACCATCTTTGTATATAATTTCTCATACACAGGAGAAATGCTGCATAGTATATTTCAAAACAAACTCCATAGTCCCATAGCAGGAACTATTCATTTTTACACAGACTAGCAAAACTGTTCCCTATTGTAGAGCAGAGGTATGGAGTATAGAACAGGCATTAGGAATGAAGATGTGTGGAGTATGTAACACATACACAACATACATAATTCAGCATTGTGGAATATGTCATGTACAGCGCAATGTTTAAAGAAGATGCCACATAATGCATACCCTTGTATTTTTAGCACATGCACCCATCACATCTCATGCCCCCCTCAGAGTTATATAGCTATATTGTTAAAATATGGCGGTCAGCTTGCTTTATGCAGATCAATTTTCATCTCTTTTAGTGCTTATTTTGTTCTCATTAAGCTCTTTCATTTGAGAAAAAATGTTCAACACTACCTCTGACTGGGCATTGTCTCTAACATAACAATGAAAAAAACCATATGCCCCAGTTCTGTTCTGTTTCCAAATTGTAAGATTTTTTTAGAACTTTTTCCCCCCACTAGATTTTTGTCTTTTATAGCACTGTAATATTCTATAATAGTTCATTAGGAGCACAGCAGTAAAAGTGATAACAATAGGTCGCCAGAACCAGAGACTGATCACAACAAACCATGATGCCAGAGGGAACAGGGAGTATGTATGTCAAGTGTAAGTCAGTAAGGCTGGAATATATGCTTGCCAGAGTTATCACATTACATTACGATACCTAACTGTATTTTGATGGCAAACCCCGCAGCAGATGGAGGACAGAAGTAATGAATATCTATAAATCTAAGGCAAGTGTCATTATAGAAGAAAGAAATGGTTACTCATAAAAGATATACTATAAAGATATATTATAGTCCCTATGTAATGACATAAGCATGATAAAGCTTGCTTCCTACTTTAAGCAGTGAAATACATGGTAAAACTTAAAAAAAAAAATTTGTAGATAAAAACCTTTAAGAGGAATTAAACTCAAAGATGCCTAAAACAAAAGGACCTGCACATGAGCATGGCATTCTTGACCAGCAAGTAGCCAGTGAAATCATACCAGACAGGAATCAAGAAAGTTAGCCAACTCTTTGGACTCTAGTTTTTGCATTTAATGGGAGTTACTTAAATTAACACATTTTTTGTGCATAAACTAACTATGGCTTTCAATTTTAAAATATACAGTTTGAATAATAAATAGCTTAATAATAAGAACACATAATATTAACAAAATTACATTAAAATAGCTATTTTAAAACCATTCTAAATACTTTTCACATTACTTTTTTAGCTTTTGACAGCCTCCTAACAATGAACATTTCTTTCTTTATACAGGTTATTAAAGATACCAGTAAATAGTAAGTTGTCTTTTGGCTTACCATAGTCATTTTGTACATAAATGTATCAGGTACCAATTTAAATAGTAATTTTCTTTTTTAAACTGGTACCTTGGATACAATTTTTTGCTATTATATATATTTTTTTCTTTTTTATCATTTGAAAGTTAAATCTGCTACGCACAGTGATGACTCCTGCTCCTTCCCTTTTATTTCAATTACAGGTTATGAGTTGGGTAAAAAATCAGTTCACCAACTTGAGTGAGCTATCTTGAAAGGCTGTGTTACTCATCACTGATATACAGATCCTTTGGCAACGGAGGAATTATTTTCTATGTGTGTTTGAAGCTCAGTTTTAGATTACTAAAGCCAGTAGAAAGGGTTGGAAAACTAAAGTATTTCCAACCCATTTATTCCTCAGTTTCCTCCCAATAGTATATCCCTGCCAACCATTCCTGAAATTTGAGGATGAGGTACGCCACACAGTTTGCAGCTAAAGAGAAGTAGAGGTTTGATAGCAGTAGCTTAGCATTCAATGCAAGGTATTCCAGCATGGCCCTGAATGCAAAGAAACTCACATGTGCATGCATGGGAGTCACATCATACTGCGTTGACCAATCGAGATGGCCAAAGGTACAAAACCTGGAAGAAGATACAGTGAAGATGGTAGTGCTCACAATGAGCACAGTATACTTCTAACAGTATAGCTCAAGAACTAATGCTGGTCTTCAAAAAATTAGGTTTTGCATAAACCTTTTTACAGAGCTTTCAGTGTTGCTTTATTGTGTCAGCATTATTCAGTCTTATACAGATGACTAAGTGATAACTGCGAAGTTAAACCCTTTTACATGTGACATGAGATCATTAGTTGATATGGCAAAAAAACAGATGCAACATTTTTTTACTTCCTATATAAAACCAAATATCATAATTACTTTTTCTAAACCAGGTCATTGTTTGCACACCCTACAACATTTTTTAAACAAAAAAACATTTTACCTTCTGTAGTAGTGTTTCTTTTGCCCGTTTTTTCCTGCACCTCTTTGAAGCATAATAAATTCTTTATAGAAGCTTGTATTTCCACAGGGAACATCTTGTCTATATGCCAAAGGCAAAGAAGCAACTTCACACTTGCAACCTTTGTTTTTACAGTTTAGGCAGATTAAGTAATATTCTGAAAAGCATCAGGCTTTGAAAATCAATGTAGAAGAATCTTAAGAAAACAAATGCAGCAGAAACATTGCCTTCATTAATATGACTTGTTTGTTATTTAAAAGACATTTATAAATAGCGTAAGGCACTTCTAGAATTTAAAAAAAAAAAATGAAGAACCTTCCTAGATCCTAGAGCAACCTTTCTCAATGTTTTTTATGTAGAAAACCCTTTAAATAACTTTTAGATCTTTAAGTAACACCTGCTATAACTATATCCACAACTCATTGTTTACTAGCATGGTAGTAAGTGGGAAGAATGCCTCTTACACTGCTGGCCAGTGAGAAGAAAGTCATCCTTTTATATAGCACCTAAGTGATGGGACTTTCACTATCTATATCACACCCAGATACTGTAAAATTTACCTTAACTTAATTGCAGCATACAAATCACAGAGATCAAGACACACCAATGATGTGGAGTTCCATGCACATTTATAAGTGGATGAGGCCAAACTGTGACAGTGTGAGGGGTTTAAAGAGGAACAGGGGTCAGTGTGTGATTCACTGTAAGAGTCAGGTGTGTGTAAAGCAATAAAGTAAGAGCACACAGAGTAAGAGGTGTATAATAAAGGGCCTGCTGGGGGCTGAGATGTGTCTCCAACAAAAAAGAGGTGTGTAATGGGTCAGAAGTACTGAACAGAATGCAAAGGCATGTAATGCCCTTAAGGCATGTGTTCGGGGGTGCATAATTCTAAAAATACAGGGGTACATAGTCCAGAGGGTTAGGGGTATGTAACACACAGAGTGCAGGGGGACAGAATTGTTGAAGTGGTTTTAGAAGACATCAAACTTGCATTTGAGATGCTTTTGAGATCCCCCAGACATGCTTCTGGCCTCTTTCACTTTTTATTACATTTCTATTGACTTTAATGATTTGAAGCTCTGATATGAATAAATGCCCCATAAGTAACTTTGCACAAATAAATAAAAAAGAACTGTAAAATAAAACTGTATAACAATTTTATTATTCCTGTGGTATGTAAATGAAAAATGTAAACTATCTTATCAATGAGTGTTAATGGTAAAAAGCTTTGGTTTAGTCTACAGTTGTAAATATGTATATACATGGGGACAATCGTGTTTGTCTCATACACATGCACCTTAAGAGGGAAAAAAACACAGCAGCCTGACAACCGTTATGCAGCATTCTCAAAGGCTCATTACACATGCAGGCTTTGCTTGCTCAGTAGTGCGGCACACAACTGTGCTTTGCTACTCTTCTCTCTAGGTATGCTGATAAAAACAAGATGCTCTGGAAAGCTAATCACCGTGGTCCTTAAAGGTAGCTTCTATTTGAAAGGCAGCACAGGTTTCCATTGCATTAAAGCCACTGAATCAGCATGGCTATCAAACAACTAACATTTTCAAGAAGGTCAACAGTAATCATACAGATTTACCTAAAGCAAAGACTATCACATTTGTGCAATATAGATATCCATTAAGCTGAGCATTTTCTAATCCAAACTATGTTGGACTCAACTACTATGTTGGTACTGGAGTCATCCTCACTTGGTTAAATCTGACATCCTGGTGAGACCTAGTTGGGTCAGAGCTTTTGGAGCGAGAATAGGAGATAGCCCTTTGGATTAGCAGTCTGGCTTGTTAGGATACTCTTGAATGTTAGAAGAGTTGTTGTGCTGGGGTCCACCGCACCAAGCTTTCCATCCTTATAGGGTACAGTATCCTACACCTATTTCCCCTTTTTTTCTTTCTTCCTTCCCCTCCTTCCTCCTAACTTTGCCTTCTTCCTCCTGCTTTCCTCCTACTCTCTCCTTCATTCCATCAAAAATAGTAAAATGGTTTCCGGAGAATTTCGTGAAAAGTATGTCAGGTATCTGAGCTGCAATCTATAAAGAAATGTACATTTGAAGATGTTGTTTAGGGAACTGGATTTGTGCAGTAGGAAGATGGATAGAAGTGGCCTTAATTTTTGGTCTTGTAATGCCCCCACTCATTTGAGGCTCTACAATTAGTATTTGTATATATTCTTCACCTAGAGACCCCATATTTTCAATTCGGTTGGGTCTGCTGCTGTGGACCTTATCATCCTTTTCATCTCCTCCTACTCATTATAAAACTGTAGTTGGCCTTGGGGAGGCAAGGGGAGGCAAGGGGAGGCAAAGGGAGGCAAAGGGAGGCAAAGGGAGCCCCCCACACAGTTTTTAAGACTGAGGAAAATATGCAGGACTACAAAGCAATTAACAAATGTTTCACTCCTATGGCATTTTAAATTAAATATGATCAGCAGTTTTCCTGACACTGCCTGAGGTTTAGAGACTGGTTTCCTCTTATTTGTAATATATCTCTTTTGGTTTTGTATATGCTCTTTTTATTTGTTATTTGTCATTCCTCTTTCTATCTCTTATATAAAAAATGTTTTAAAATACATTTTATTACTGTCGTAGTAATAAATAATTAGACCTACTTAAGACTAACTAGTAACTGAAAATGAACTAAAGCTACACTTTAACCTTAACATTAACCTTCATTAAACCATCAACATTTTTAGGTTGCTCTCTCCTAACACAGGCCAGAGGGATGTTAGTAGACTAGATTTCCTGAAGGTGGCTGTCAATATAGTTACTAAGGGGCCTGGGGCCTTTTTCCGCCACATGTCTCTGCCATGGTCATTAGCAATACCAGCGACACCAGTAACTGCCTGATGCTTTGCTTGCAGTATGCACAAATTGCTTTAGAGCCTACATACCACTCATCCCTTCCTCTAGCTCCAAATATGTTCACACATGTTTTTGATTTGCTTTTATATTATTGCTGTAAAATGATCCACAGTGAGACTGGACTATCCGACACCATGCTATCCTGAAATTAAAATTCATCCATGGTAAAAAAAAATTGAGAGCTATACACTATATTTTACAAAAATAAAAGGTACATTAAGCATCTGTACCTGGCATCAATATATAAGTACTAAAACAGATCTTGACAGAAGCATGCGGAAAAAGATGTCATACAGTGGCTGAGCTAAATCATTGAAACTACTATTTGTCCTAAAAAGCATCATTGTCAATCAAAATGTCTGTTGGCGGCATGTATGGAGAACTAAAAAGGTGATGGTGTGTATATATATATATAAAGAGACTTGGCAGAAAGACACTGAAAAATGTTGTTGTTTACCTTTGACATCTATCATCTAACAACCAAGAAAAAAGATACCTTTACAAGATAAAAACATTCCAGTCTTTCTTTTGGAGAGAGTAGTGAGAGGTTTGAACCCATCAGATTTATTTATGTCTTTACCCATGCTTAGGAAACTCACCCTCTCTAATTGCTCTGAAGCTCACTGTCACTCACACAAAAAGTAAGAAAAAAAATCCAAAAAGGTTTTTTCCAATCGGAAATGATTGTCTAAATGTCAACTCTCTCTGTTGTGTGCAATTTTGGGGCACTGAGCTCAGTTTATATTTGTTGGCAAGGGTCTTCATATGCACATTAATATATGCCTTTATGGCATACTCTATAGTATGAAGGTATAGACATGTTCGTAGAATTAGCACCAGGAAAGAAAGATACTACAAATGAGTGTTAGACATGAACTGACAGCCAGCAAAAGCCAAGGGCAGCTCCAGGTGCTGAAAGAATAACTTATCATTATATGATTTGCATTTCTATATTAAATATGGAAGAGTTAATGTGATAAAGAAGTAGAAAATGTTTACTTACAAAGTGAATTTTAACTAACTGTTGCAAAGAGGTGAAACAAAGTAAAAATGCACTTTGCAAATCATACCTTCAAGTGAATTTTCTCTTTCTGAGGTATATTTGAGAAACTGATTCAAGGTACAATAAAGTACCATGATTTGCCAGATGTTGCACGCAGAATCTAAGAGTCCCAGGAATGTGTTTACCTGCATGACACACTATGCCAGGCAACCAGAGGACCTGCCATTTTAGTTATCAGAAAAGATCCACCAGCAATATCAATAACATTGTATATGTGTTCTCTGCAAAAAACAAGTGATGGTTGGATAAAGTTTTATATAGTGGGAATCAAGATTCCTGTCAGCACATTTTATGCTAGCCCTTCTTGCCATTGGCTATGTTCTAATATGTGCTAATAGCAATATTCCACTGTAATGCAAATGTAAATACTATATTAAATATCTAATTCACTGCCAAATTTACATCTTCCTACGTGGTAACTCTATTTATTGCATCAGGTCATTTGACAACTAAACAAAAATATTGGCAGTTGGAAACAATGTGAAATACAATATAATTTTTTTAAGCATCACATTGTTGCAACCTACAATGTACCTATGTTTGGGCTTGTATTCTTCTTTACTAAAATACTACAATATTTTGGCATATATAGCTATTTATGATAATGGTGTGAATAATGACTTCTCTTTAGCCTTTCTCTTTTCTGGTAATGGTATCATGTTTGTTCTATAACATTCAAATATTTATAATATACATATATATATATATATATATATATACATATACACATATATATGTGTGTGTAAACCATGTCCTCCTATTCCACTTTTGGAAGAATTTTAAATAAATAAATATATATATATATATATATATATATATACACACACATTTTACACACTTATACATAATTTCCTTATAAACTGGGCCGCCAAGGTGATATGTAAATATGTGAACCCAGAAGGGGGACTGAAACACAGTATGTTTTTATAAGATACACATATTTACATAAGTGCTAGCCAGGTATTTCATACACTGCTGCTTGGAATAGATCAAGTAAAAAAAATATAAACCTTTTGAAATAATGTAGGGAAGTATTAAAACTCATGGTAAATTGTTTGTCCATTGAGGGTATTTCTTCTCATCGCCCTGGAAGTACGAATAAAGCCCTGTTAGACAGCAGCAGGTAGACCCATTTGAAAATTTACACTGACATTTTGTTTAGACAACCAGTAAATTATGATTGGTTGTGATTGGTCTAAAGCCCACTGCATATTGCTATGACGTACTAAATAACATAGCTCTTTTATGTTTATTCATTAGACTTGAAATGCTTAATGCTTAACTTCCTATAAATCGAAATGACATTTTTATTGCATTTGATCTGCTAAGTAATGTACAAGACATGTAAGGCTTTTTTGTTTTATGGGTTGTCTGTAACCGTTTTAACTCTTGGAAATACAGTGTAAGGTTAAGACACTGCTATCTGGTACACTCCATCAATATATCTTTAAAAGAAATAAGGGACACAGGGATTACTAAATGAGAGATAATACTGTGCATCAGTCTTTTGACTAATATTCACCTTCTGTACCGCGTTGTCATCATCATACTTATTAACAATGATTAAAGCCGTGTGCTTGTTATGCAAAATGATGTATAGCCTAAGAAACAAATAACAAGCCAAAGCAGTTTACATTAATTGCAATGAAACACAAGAAAAAGCATTAATGATGCCTAAGAGAAGCAGCTAAAATGTTCTGCCAGCATAAAACTAGGATTATAACAGCATCGAATTATTGTTTTGTTTTATTTTAACATTTTCATGTATCATTTTAGAAAATACACTAGAAAAAAATGAGCTTGTATGTACAAAAGCATTGAGAAAGGTAAGCAGTGGGTCAAAATATAAACAAAATGGACTATTTTCATGTGAACAGAAACAGACTGATAGACTTCAATGGAAGAATGATTTCAGAAAGCTTGTATGTTCAAAGCTTGCTCTGTGAACGACCTCAAACCATTTGAACAAATTGTTGTTGTAATCCTGTCCCAAGTAAGCGCTATTACTTTTAACGTAGCTACCTCTTTTCAGTCTGCAAAGATGTATGTCTAACTTAAAATAGAAAGCAAATTATAACTGACCCTGACTAAAAGTTTTTTCTTCATGTCAATTGAAAGCAGATAGAAGAGGAAGCATTCGACTGTGTGCCCATTCTGTACAAAAGATGACTGAAGAGTTAGAATCCTCAGTTCATTTATAAGGAAGCCGTGGGCTGTTCTATGCTTTACAACTGCGACTCTTCCCAATTTAATTTTACTAATTAATGCTAAGTGGTAGGTTATCCCTTTAATATAATCAGATAAATAGTCACAGTATGTAGTAAGAAACATCCCTGATATGCCTCTAGGAATACAAACATCTTCTAAGCCAAAAATAGGACTCCCAGTGCAGTACAATTAAACCACTATTTATGGAAAATAAAAAGGAAAAGCCTATTAAAAAGATTTGATCAAGGGGGTTGGGGGGAATATTTACTTTGTTCCTGTAGCACTTATTTGACACTAGCAGTCTGCAGTATTTCAGCGACAGGCCTGGCTGTAACAGATTCCTGCCTGTGACTGGTCAGTGAAAGAGAAGGAGAAGAGTGATGATATAAATTCTCTATCAGTCATTTCTTTTCCCATTAGCATGTTTCTTGTCTAGCTGACCCATTTTGCTGCTTCATATAATAATCATCAGAGCAATCATACTCCATGCAGTAATCTGTTTATAAATGCAGGGTGCAGGCTTTATTGCAAGGCAGCACACTAACTACACAAGTAAGAGATGTGTTTCTTTAAAACAATCAGGTCAACAGTCAGAAAAATGTTACCATGATTGCATGAAGATGTCCGTACTTTTTACATTTTTAGAAAGTTTTGGATCCTGTTGAAAATGGATACTGTCGTAATTATGTATGTTCTTTAAATAGTTGTTGAAACGTTTGTACATTTTTTAGATTAATTTTTGTACAGTTTCAGAATCACTAAGGATATTGCTAATGCTTAGTAAAAAATGTGAGAATGTTCAGAAGCAAACACACCTAATTATAAAACATACCTACACAGGGAAAGCATTTGGGGGCTACTCATGTAGATTAAATGAATATCATAAAAAACAGATAATCTTCTTGTTTAATTACAATTGACGACAATTTGCTATAAAAATTTAAATAGTGCGTTTATTAGGAAAAAATTCATATTACGGGTCCGTAGAATGTAAAAGGCAGTTATAACACATTTAAAAATGACCATCAGGAAATTCTTTCTGTCTTTGAACTGGTTGTTAACATGGTAATGACTTTTATGTTTTGCAACAAAAGTTGCAACAAAATGGAAAGTCATCACTGGTGGTGACAGGGAATATGATTACAGAAGGAGAGATGAGGTCATTAGCCTGTTGCTCCTTCAACCTCCATTAACAAGATGGGATATGTAATTCCATGGGTCTTTCTTAACCTCCCTAGCGGCAACCCCGGGTGTGACTCGGGGTAGAAAAAAGTTGCTGAAAGCGGTTACCCCAAGTCAAACTCGGGGTAGGTAAACCTATGGAAGGTAATAGTAAATACAGCGCTTACCTAATCCGCCGGCGTTTCTTTTTCCTCCGGCCGGCTTCTGCGCCCGATGAGTCACAGGGGAGTTCCCGGTGACATCGGTGCGTGTGTACGTTGCTGGCGGAGCGGGACTGGAAATATGCAATACATACGTAAAATCAGTACATTGTTTTCAAGAACATTTATTTTACAGTATATATATTAGTATGAGTATAATATGTATATATGTATATTTATATTTTTTTAAATATATAGATTTTTTTATTCAATCAATTTATTATTTTTACATGATTTTGTGTTTTAAACTTTATTATACTCATACTATAATATTATACTGTAAAATAAATTTTCATGAAAGACAATGTACCGCTTTTAGACATAAAACTGGAAAGAAATGAACCGCTAGGGAGGTTAAACTGTGCCATTCTGCATTTACAAGTTGCTCGACATGTCTGATCACTAGTGGATATTAATTACTCACACCCAGTTTAATGACTGTCTATTCATATCCAATATCAGACAATTGTATCTGATATCTGCTATGTATAGGCATTCCCATAATATAACAATAATATTTAGCTGAAAAGTGCTTTACAGGAAATACACTCCTGTTGACTGCAATTTAGTCAGTTCAAGTTACAATTTGGTCATGTGCTTTTCAATATGCAACTTTGGTTTAATCACTTTTTAATGAAATCAAGTTAATAGTTTTCTCTGCTTCAGTGAGTAGCCATTTATTTTCTTACATTCTTTGTACAAAATGAACATGCACAAACATTCCGCTTTCCTAGCATATGCATGATGTATGCTTACTAAATACAGATCCTCCTTATGTTCCCTAATGGAAAAAACTAAATATACGCAATATTTATTATCCATGGTGAATGCTCTTGGGTAAAATGCATTCTAAGAATTAAATTTCTGCATAAATAGATTCACACAGAAGCATTAAAGGAGAATTCTGGTTTACATGATAAAGATTTCAACAAAACAAAACATCCATACTCTCACTTTGTATTATTTACATTATTATGTACTGTTGGCTAAGCCATGGAGATGCCTTAAATAAGACAGCAAAGAGAGTAAAGGGCAAAAAATCAAAGCAACCTTTACACTTCTCCCAAACTCATTCACTTAGCTATGAAAAGTGAAAGATTACTTTTTTGTTTTGTCAGGAATTCTGGCTTATTGGTTTATTTCCTTGGTGAAACACGCATACACACAAAGATTATATTCATGTCTTATTGTCAGAAAATGGTATTTACTTTGACAAGGGAATTGTGCATTAGCTCACTGATAAAGGATTAACAGACAGAGTTTGTCCCAATGCATAAAAAGTAGAATTTAGAAATCGTAAAAAAAAAAAAAAAATGAAAATCATTTTGCAAAAATCCTGCTTTTTCTTGAATATTATTGGGGTTTTTTTTTTTTTGCAAAGTGAAATTTCACTTGGCTTCACACAATTCCTTAAAATAAGCAAAAATTCACTTTGCAATGAATACCCGATAATTTTCAAGGAATTTATTTTCTGTTTTTATATCCTTCTTGTACCTGTACATTCTTGTACATTATCATCTATATATATCTTTGTGCATCTATATGATCTTTGTGCAGCGCTGTGCTATAAGTCAGAGCTATATTTGGTGATCACTAGGAAACGCATGGAGATAATTCACCCACTTGCTATACATATGACAATGTATGTATGTGTGTATGTCATCACTCGGAAACACATTAAGACATTTAAACCAAAACTGCTAGACATATGACTCAGACTCATGTGAGTGCACCGTTGATCTTTGTACAGCGCTGTGGTATATGTCAGAGGTATATTTGCATGTATGTATGTATGTGTGTATATATTGCTCAGTGTGCCTTTTGCTTATATTTTTACATACTTTTTTTGGGCTCAAATTTCTGGCCTGTAATAATGCCTTCGAGAAAACTGGCCAAGTGCAATCAAAGGCAAAAAAATGAAACAACACCGTAAACAAGAGAATCATTATAGCTTTATTTGATTCCTTTTCCTGTATAATATAAGATTGCAATAAATACATTTATATATATATATATATTTTTTTTTTTTTTTTACATAAAAGGACATGTGGAATGATATATTACAAAAATATGAAGTATTACCTAACTTTAATACATTTTCCATTACATGTTCTATTCTATAAAGAGGAGAAGGGGGAGAATAAGCGAGCGGCACCCCGGTGTGCTCATCTCCCTTGACTTGTATAGTGGTCGTAACCCATGGTTAAGAAACACTATTATAGATATATAATTTTATAGACTTTTTTTGCCTGAAATTTCTAAAAAACAAAGGGACGTTTAGGTGCAAAATAAATGGCATCTCAACACACCAATATGTAAAATATTTATCACATATATGGTAACATTATGAAATGTTCCCTTTTAGAGGAAAATCTCTCAACACTAATACTACCCAAGAGAAAGATGTTCAGAATTACAAGAATTACAAAAAAAAAATTACAATTTTAAAAAAAAATTACAAAAAAAAACAAACAAAAAAAAAAACTGTAGAATTTTTTTTCGTTTAGGCTGGGTCTACACAGATGTTTTTAGAAATGCATGTAATGCATGTTCCTACTGCGTTTATATGCCTTTTTAATGCAGTTTTATTAGCGTTTTAAAGCTAGCCTTTAAAACACTGAAAAAACGTCTATACTGTGTTTTTTTCGAGTTTTTACCATGCTTATAAATGCGGTAAAACGTCCCATTTAAATCGATTGAAGTATTTACCCATGTTTTCCCACGTTTTTGGGCGTTAACCTCGCGTTTTAATTTTTCAAACGTTGCAAGCAATGCCTCAAGGAAATGTTCTGGTGAAGATTAGCCCATTAGAATGTATGGGAATTTCGAACATGGGCTTTTAAAGCCTCAGGTTAAACGCTGGGGAAAACATCCGTGTAGACTAAGCCTAACTTGTGATGTTTAAGTGCTCACATATTTAAATACATTGTTACATTTGCTATACAGTATGAAAGAGTCATAGAAATTTTCCAGCAAGTCAGTCAGCATTAATGAACACTGCCACTCATACATGCTAAATATTGCTCTGTAGGCAACTGTTGGCTGGGTTTTAGAAAAAATGCTAGAATCAATCGTATGATATGTGCATGTACACCTTGAGGAGAGGATGTACTCAGAATGTAAGTGGGGGCAGAGGACCTGGTACCACTAATGCTTATAGGCTCTCTGCAGGTGTATTAAGTAGCAGGGCTTAGCCTTCTCATGTTAGTATTTCCTCCATGATTGTAAATTCATTCACAGAATAAATGTAATAGCAGAAGAGATCTTTTTACTGCAGGTTCTCAGGTATTCAGGTATTCTCTTCAGCAAGCCATCAGGAGAACAATGAGTAGTACAGCAAAATCTTATGAGACTAAAGGCCAGAGTCAGCAGAGCCTCATACTACAGATATACGATTATAAAGCTGCAGAAAAATATAGTGCTAATTTTCAGGAGAGAGACATAACGTAAAATTCTATATGGTACAATTTTGGAAGAAAATGAACATTTTACTGTGTCAAATCAACACTTTTTGCGTATATGTCCACCTTGAAGCAGAAATTTAGTCAGCCATCAGCAAGATCAGAAATATTTAGACTGCAGGAATTCAGCAGTACAATTACATTTTGATGAATAACTTGAATTAGAATACCACAATCTAAATGTATACATAAATACATAAAAGCATAAATACATTACAAAAACATAGAGAAACTACTATGGGAACTCAATGGGAATCTCAAAAGATTCTTAAACTGAGGCTTTTCACAAACCAATACAAGCCTACAAAATCATATAAACATATTAACCAGTGCTCAGATGATTTATAGAGGACCTTTCCACTGAATGCTATTTTCTACACTTTACATTACAAGCTCTTATACACCCCTCATTGACTAGCTGTTAATTACAGTAATTTAGTATGGTGCTAATGACACATCACTTGGGGAATAGATGGACTATGGCAATATTCTTATTTACTTTGATGTTGATGTGAAGAGGCAGGAGTACAGAAATGATTTGTTAGGGATCACACAATTTCATGATGAGAGGTGGATGGAATCAAAACATTGCTTAATGTCAGCGCATTCTGTAGTAATATCGAACAAGCTTGACAACACCACACAAACAGTCTGTTGTTTACTTTGAAAAAGATACATATTTTTCTGGTGTATATATATATATAAAGGATTAAAATGCTTTAAATGGAAGGCTGGCAATGGGGTAACTCCAGGCAACAGTGCCTATTTATAGGGGCGAAAGAAAGGCGAAAAACAAAACAGTATTTTCTTCCTAACCAAACACAAGTCTGTGAAATCAAAGTTCTAGCCTCCTGGCCAACATTACCCATCTGTCTAAGCTTGCTTCACAACCAGCTTTCCCCCTATACAGGTTCAAAATCCAGAGAGACACCAGGTGTGCTTTATAGGCTTGTGGGCCTTTCAAAAATGTATGACCCAGAATGGTTTCCCGGCAAGTTTCACTGGCAATCTGCAAGAGCAGTGTGGGGCAGATTCCCAATGAAACCAGCCCCAAGACAGACATTTTAGACAACCAGAAGGGAAAGCTAGAGCTTCCCTGTAAACAAAACTCTGCTGAAAGAACAGTCCCACATACTGTCCATCCAGGACTTTTCCCAATAACACAGGTGCTCTTTTTGTCTCTGTGTTACAATACACAGTATAACCTTTCTTTATTGTACATAATCCCAATCCTGTAAATATTCTTTTTTCAGTGGGGTAGCTAACTCTCATGCCACTGCAGTCACCCACTTTCATTACCAACTAAAATATGATATGCTTCAATGCTTCTATTTGTATTTACACATTTACAGATATACATTTCCCTATAACATACATGCTTTAGACTACTGGCCTTCATGTTTAGTTAGGTCTTAAGTAATCTTAAGTGACAGCATACCCTATCTTTAAATAATAATGTACATCAAAATTGCATGAGCTACACAAAGGAGTTAAAAGTGGTGATCCACTCTTAGATCAAAACGGAACATGCCATTAATTAGGGCTTACTATAACCTTCTTATTAGGATGACTATAGATTATTAAGTTTAAGAATTATTATACTAAAATACTAAATCTTGATCTCCTTAGGGACAATAAATGAATGAAAATAGACCTGTACAAAGAAATGTTTATGTGTATATAATAACACAACAATATTGATGTCAGAGCATGTACTGCTCAAAAAATTATGGCAATACTGAAATCATATATCAAAACCTTCAAATTGAAGATCTTTACTGGTATATACTGTGTAATTACTTAAGAACAAAATAGCATACAAGCAGTCAATGGAAACCAAAATCATTAAACCACTGAGGGCTGGATTCAAAATAACAGAGTGATCAAACTTACAATAATTTTATCAGAACAACTCATAATGTGCCTTAGTAGTGTGTATGGCCCCCACCTATCTGTAGATACTACCAATATCTTCTGCCCATGCTTCTGATAAAACAGCAGATGGTGCCCCAGTGGATCCTTTTTAAGACCCGGATTAGGGTATCAGTGAGCTTCTAGACAGACTGTAGCACTACTTGGCACTGTCAGATGCATCAATACATAACATTCCAGAGAGTCTATTGAATTCAGATCTGGGGAATATGGGGCCAGTCAATAGCATCAGGGCTTTTATCATCCAGGAACTGCCTACATACTTTGGCCACTTGAGGTCAGACAATGTCCTGTACTAGGAGAAGCTCAGGCACCTGCTTAAGATCTGACACTGGGTATGAGGATTTCATCCAGGTACCTAAGAGCAGTCAGGGTACCATTATCTAGCACATGTAGGCCTGTGCAGCCCTTCAAGGATATGCCCCAAAGACCACTACTGCCAAACCAGTCAAGTTGGTTGATGTTGCAGGGAGTATAGCATTCATTACTACATTCCTATATTCTTTCATGTCTATCACATGTGCTCAGTGTAAACCTTCTCTCATCTCTGAAGAGTCTCTCATCCTGTTGAAAGCACAAAGATGGAGTGTATTCAACTAATAAGATATTGCATGTACATGAGTAGCCCACTAGAGGTCATTTTGTAGGGCACTTGCAGCTCCTAATGCTCCTCCTTGCACAAAGACAGGGATACTGGTCCTGCTGTTGGGCTATTGCCCTTCTACAGCCCTGTCAAGCACTCCTTGTGTAAAGGAGTGTCTCTAGACATCTTCTCCATACTTCTAAAGCTGTGGTAGACACAGCAAACTTTCTAGCTGTGACATGTATGGAAGTGCCATCCTGGCGAATCTAAACTACCCGAGTAACCTGAGTGGGCTGAATGTACTGCCTTACGCTACTGTACAGTATCAGTAGAGACAAGAGTACCAGCAAAATGCAAAGGCAGAGATTTATGCCTTGCTGAACTGACAATGAAGCAAATTAACTCCTAAACAGTTGAGGTGTCTTCTTGTGAGATCCTTGGTTTTTCCAAAATAATGCAATTACAAGTCCCAATTACATCACCAGTTCCTAAATGAAGCAGCTGGGAGCAAGCAGTGAGTGCAAGCTGAATATTTTTAAAATTTTTTTAAAACTCTATTCTTTCACTGAACATCCTTACACAGGAAGTAGGCGCCTACAGGATATCGGTGAACAGGTCAGCTTTAAGGTAAAACAATAGCTGTATATAACCCTATAATAATTTTTCCTTGCTCTTATGAATTTTAGCTTTGTATAAACAGTCTAGCCATTTGATTTGTTACAAGGAAAAGATACAACAAGAGATACATGCAATCAAAGTTTATTCTTATTAGTAAACACAGCAGAGCCATAATATATATATGAGGTATAAAATACCACAAAATTATATATACAGAACTTTTAAAAATCATACTTGTATTTTATGGTCTAAATAATTTGGCGTATTGTGGTAAGACATCTAGAGCAATATTGAATATAGTGTAGCTAACTTAATCAAGCTCGGCATTGAGCCAGCACATTGTTTTATGCAGATATCTGATGCAGCTGTGTGCAAAAGCCATCCTAAATGTTGGTATTACTATTTATTTTGCTATCGTCTACCAACAGTTGGCACTAAGGAAACAAATATATTTTTTAAATTGCCTGTGGGACCAAAAACAAAAATAATAATCTTTTGAAATAAACGTATTAAATGGATTTAATATTAGTTTTTTTTAGATAGTAGCATATCTTTTATAGGTGTGTTTATTGGGCATTTTTAAGTATACACTTTAATCCATAGTTGGGTGTAAAAGGCTGTAAACAATGGAAATGTCAAAGTAGACTGAAGCATCACACAAATTATAACTTTACTCATTAGGCATTTTAAGTCTTCCTATTGTTATTTACCCATTGGGATTGTTCGACTTAATACTAAAATGTATTACTATTACACAATGAAAGCACACACATTGTAAAATGCTATATTATTTTAAATAAAACTTAAGTCTTTGAAAATTAAAACTTTAAAATGAGGAATACTAAAGTGTTAAAAAGTATCATTGCTCTTATTTGCAAACTTTAATTCAAAGGAAATGGTAAATGTATTTATAAATTACCCATATTAAACACTCCTGATTTTACCTTCCTTCTACTGTATATTGGCATAATAACTATACTCTTTGACAAGGTTGTTAACTTGAATAAGCAACATAGAAAAGAGAGGGCATAATTTATGAAGATGAACAGGTAAAATGAATTTATGAATGGGGAAGCGTATATTTAGAAATTTAAGAACCATTTAAATGTAGCCTGAACACCATGGTTCTAGCACGCCTCCAGTTTCCAATAGACTTAAAAAAAACAAACCAAAAAAAACATTGTTTGGTTATGATGTCTTTTTATCCAGATAAAGTCAACTTTTTTTCCCTTTCGAGTTAACTACTTTCGATAATCTAAAATAGATATTCCTAACCACACCCACTGTAATCTTCTTGCTATTTCTCAAATACAAAAAGTCTGATGTATCAAGGTATCAATGGTGTGCTTAGTTGAGCTGCATCAATAAAGCTACTAGTTAGATTCAAACGGACATTGGAAGGTTTCGTATTTTGTGACCTATTATGCAAAGGGCAAGTGCAAATTCAGAAATCAAATCCACCTACTGCAAATGAAGCCAGCAGCTTGTCCTGCCTCCTGCCCTAATATCATTATTCTGGAATTGTTTCTATAGAAAACTTTTAGTAGACTGAAGATAAAAGCTGCTGCAATGTAAATAGTTAAGGTCAGTGCTTACTATAATCTGGCTATCACCTCTGATCCTTTAAACAAGCAATAGTAAAGCTTTATAAATACATCAGATAATTCCCACCCAATACAAACAATCAGTGTACAGAGGTTGCCCAATTTCATTTATGGATCCGAGGGAAGATAAATGACTGCAACTGAAGTGAAGAGGGAGACTGCCTCAGGGTGCTGCTCCCTCATTCGTCCCTCTCCCTTGTCACGGTGTCACAAGGTGGGATGGTTGACCCTCTGTGTCACCAGCCCAGCTGGCAGAGATGAGCACTAAGATGAGTCTAAGAAATAGCCCGGTCTTCTCCAGTTGCAGTCCCGGCTGTGTCCAGGTTGCAGTCCCTGTGCACACAGAGGCTGATGACTGCTGACAGGAATAAAGCGTAATGCTGGAACAAGTGACAGGAGCATGGTGAGACAAGCCAAAGGCCAGGGCAGGCGGCAATCAGGAGTAGTCAGGGGTCAAGTCGGGGTCGGTACACGAGAAAATCAGAAACAGGGGATACGGACAGGAGCAACTGGAACCTGGTAACAGAGCAAAAGTAACTCCTTGTTTAGACAACTTCCTGCTGCCAGTCACTTCCTATTTTAGGGAAGGTCATGTAATGGATGAAGGCCATGTGAGCTGCAGGCATCCTACCCTACCACCAGAGGGGGTGCTGGGCACAAAGGTTAAGTGGTGTTCACATCTCCACCAGCAGGTGGAGTGCGTCCGCAAAACACTCTAGTCCTCTGAGGTGAGGAAGCAGCTGACAGGGAGTCAATAACCTGGACCAGAAAGTGAGCAGAGGAGGTGATCCCTGAGCAGAGTTCGTGCAGGCAGCAGGGGAGTGCAAGATGGATGACACTGAAGAGGGTACAGATCCCCTGGTCCTGACGATGGAAACGATGGTGAAAGATAGTTTCCAACGACAATAATTGAGTGTGTGTATGCAACCTAAAAAAATATTGATGTATGAACCAAGATGAAGAGAAAGGAGGGAATGGCTAGGGGTGGCCTGGACGTCTCATACAGATGTCAGATAGACATCAAATTTCTGTGACTGGACAGATGACAGATAAATAATTAAGTACTATACACACTGATCTGTTCTATGGAGTTGGGAGAGTGAGAGAGCGGCACCTTGCAGGGTTTTCCTAAATTGAAAAGCACAGCACCCATTCCCTATCAGTTGTTGGTCAACCTGCCTAGGCAGGTTGATAAACAGCATTGGAGAACTGCTGTACACATGCTACATTTTTGCCCATGAGCACAACCATTCTTCTTGGGCAACAATCATTTGAAATGTGTACGTATTTTAAGGCTTCAGAACTCCAGGAAGTATCAATTTTATGGCAGATAAAAAGCTGCTTTGGGTAAATAAATTGTGAAAAAGGAAGGTAATGGAAGTTAATTAACTGGACACACAGATTTACTTGACTTTGCTTTATGTGTTGACAGGGTGGGCCTGACCTATGTAAGCTCTCCAAGATTTGAGAAGATAGACTACCATGGGTGAACCTGGGTTATCCGACAAACCTGTAAGAGATTTCCCTTAAAATGTTTTCAATCCTGGATCATATCCAATGTAGGTTTGCTGGATCCCCCAGGCTCTCACATGAGAGTGATCAGTTTTGTAAAACTTTAATAAAACTGGCTTAGTATTTCTAAATATAGGTATTCCTAACTACACAGGAACCAGCTATATATATATACATACATTCTTCTTGAATCAATTAGCAGACTCAACAACTTTAATGATTCCCATAATAGCCCACATATTAACCTTGATTACATCATAATGTAAGGTTACTGTGGCCAGTTAATACATAATAGGAAATATGTTTATAATTTAAAAAGGTACAAAAAATGGTATTAATGAGAAGTACATAAATGATTTGACTATAGGAAAGGAGGTTTGATATGTAAATACCCTGAATGTATCCCTTGCCAGTGAAGCAGTCAGCAGCTACTTAGGCACCAGTGTTCACAGCTTTCAACAAAGGGCGTTACGCCAAGTCCGCCCAACTATTTTGTAGGAAAGATATCCAAGTTTCAGACAAGCTGGGATGCTTAAAAATATTTTTTCACACTAGTGAAAGCTCAGGCCTGTCCTTTGAAGAACAATAAGAGACTGAACAAAGCTGAGGATGGAAGCATATTTCAAAGATATAAGTATACTAGAACAAGAGGTCATATTCTGAAGCTGGAGTGATTGAAAACTCAAGGCTAATTGGAAAAAAGTTCTGTTTTACCCGAACTATAGTGAATATATTTAAAAAGAAAGAAGAGAAAGTGAAAAAAAAGACAAAATGAAAAAATACTACACAAAAAAAATAAATAAAAATTGTTAACAAAGGTACTGGGAAAAATTCACACTCAAGATGTGAAAATTCAGGTATTTTAGGATCTGATGCTGAAATGAGCTGATATTATTACACCCTTGGTGTTTCTTTTTGAAATTTATTTTATGGGCAGTGAAATGTTTGTACATTTAATTTATGGTACTCAAATTGTTAACTGCTATGCATCAAAAAATAATACATTTGGTTCTTTTTACAAATGTACTTTAGCCTGGAAAGTTGTTATATAAATCTGATAAAGTATTTTAGTTTAATTTAAAATACTGCCTACTGCCTACTGTCTATGTGTTGGTTAGAGCAGGCCAAACAACCTAATCATCTCAGTATTTGTTCTGTAAATTCAGTGCACACTTCTGCTGTAGCATACACACTGAAAATTAATTTACAAAAAAGTCAGAATGTATACCAGATAAATGTATGTACACACTTTTTTCTTTGCACATGTTCTAGAAATTAAAGGAGAAAGATCAGCAATATTTGGAGTTGGACTGCGGTGCATGTCTTGAACACGTGTGCACATTTTTTCAGATCAGTAATCAGATTGCAAGTGCTGGTTGCACATATATATATTTGTGCTAATTCTAATTCAAACCCATATTGCAAGCTTAGAAAATATTGTTTTTTTTTTCAGCTGGTACATTTTTAAATTAGGGTTGTTCTGGCAAAATTTCCTTGAAAAATTCTTAAATATATTTTGGGTTTTTTGAGATCATTACATAGAACAAAAGGGCACTCTTTGCGCCTGGAGGAAAATAAGTTTAGCTTCTGGATAAGGAAGGGATTCATCACTGTAAGGTCTGTGAAAGTGGAATCGGCTCCCTCAGGAAGTAGTTTCAGCAAGTTTTATAGATTGGTTTAAGTTGGAGGCTTTTCTAAAAACACAGAATATAACTGGGTAATAAAGCCTAAAAGTAAAGATAACAGAGACCGTTGATCCAGGGAAGGAATTTTTTCCCCCTGTTGAAGCAAATTGTACCAGGGTTTTTTTTACCTCCTCTGGACCAAATATGTCTTATAGGGTTTTATATCTGGGATATGTTTATTTCCTTAGTGGTTGAACTTAATAGACTTCTTTCTTTAACCTGACCTACTATCTAACTCTGTAATTCTTCTACACCGTACTTAAGGAAAATATTAATTGGGCAGTTTTACACTGGTTTAGGGAAAAGGACATATTACCTCTTTTCTGGCTCCTTTCTGCTAAACTAAATAAAATCTGTTTCAAATTGCTAAAAGAACGTCAGCAATTCTTTTCCAGACTGTGCATTATCTTAAAAACCTTTCTTTTGTTCTTTTTAGTATATTATCATTGTCCTTGCTGTCATACTGCATCATTGTCCTTTACTTGTTGCTTTCCTTTGTCTTGTCACCTAACTGTCATACAGAAATTTTTTTTACCAACTTCCTCTTGACCTCTTGACAGGTTAATATTTTTATGTCTGTATACACACAAATTGTCCATTAGAAAAATAACAGATAACACAAAACGGCAGAATTAAGTGAATGTTTGTTAGTTAGGTTTTGTCACAAATTATCTTGAAATTCTTTAAATCTGTTAGGGTAATGCTGCTGAACAGCAAGGTATCATTTACTGTGAAAAGTGCTTTCAGTATGGCTAAAAGTTACTGGATGCAGGTGAACAGAACTGCAGCAATAAATGCATCCATTCTGGTTGCTTTTTAATATAACAACGTGCAATGTGTTGTATAGTTTAAGGCTTTTGGCACAATGCAAATACTGTGGGCAAAGATGAACAACCATCATTGATTACAAATGAGAAATGTACAGTCAATTCACCCTGATAGCAATGGTGTGTGCAAATGGTTACTCTACACTAAGCAGACGAGGGCTCTGTAAATATGTAATGTTGTTTTATTTTTGTTTTGTTATGTTTTGTTTTTTGTAGTTTTTGAAGGGAGTAAGGATTAAATGTCTATTTCTTATATTGTAATGTATCATTTGTACTAGATATCACTTATTTTATTGGTAAATCCAAATGTCTCTGTCTTCTTTGTCAGACTAACTAAGGGGCAGACTTGCAATACATGTCTGTGTTTTTATTAAACTGGTATAGGTTTGGGCCCCACAACATAATCTTCTGAATTAAATAGTAAAAAATTGTGTGAATCTTGGGAAAACATTATGTGATACCTGCATAAAAATACTTAAAAAAAAACACCTAAATCCCCTAAATATGCTCAAAAAGCCCACACCCTCCCAAAATGTGTAAATTACACTTAGAGAAAGTAAAACTGAAAATTCTTGCTTTCATAAAGTTTGCCAAAAATCAGTTGTTACAACTACTTTTCCCATCCACTTGCATAATTATTATTAGTAGTAGAGGTACAAAATGTTATCAAGCATCTTTTTTTTAAATATATATTTAAATGCCCCTATAGAGAAAAACATCATGGTTATCCAAATGTGGCAAGACGACTGTTAAATTGATATTTTGTGTTTCCTACAAAATCTTACACTTTTTTCTTTTTCAATCAAACTAATATAAATGTCCCTGATTTATTCACTGTCATTTCTCATCTTTTGTGCAATAGCTGTCACATTGCAGTGACAGCATTCATATTGTTAGGCAGAAAAAGCACCAGCAGGGACCTTCGCCACACTGCTTTTGTACTGGAGAGACCATACTCTGACGTGTGTGTTTTGCTTCATGCTGTGGAATTCTGCTCTATGCTTTTTACTCCCATATGGCCGTATACATATGTTTGCCTCTGCTCTAGCAAATATATATGGTAACAACAGCAGCTTCCCTCTAAGACAGAATGATTGCTCACTTCTTTTTGAGTAAACACAGGACATTCAGCAGATGTACACTGAAAATGAACGAAAAGTATTCAGTGTTTTAAATTAATTGATCTTGTTATTTTTTTTTACATTGCACAGGTTTATGCATTTTTTCCCACTGAGGATGTGTGTCATATATTATCCTGACATATGATATATTATTTTCCCCACAATGTCATTTCTGCAAATAAATCTACATCTCTAACTTTATTTAGACTTTATTTTTAGGCTTCCAACTGCAAATCTTTTGGAACAGAGAACTGTCATTCCCACTGTCAGAAAATCAGAGCTGACAGCTAGATACTTTGTTCACAGAGGATTAGTTGCACTACAATTAATTTACCACTAGCCAGAGCAATGTACCTTAGAATTGCTTTAAATTCCGTGTGTATTTATACAGGTGGCATCAATACGTCTGGTACAGACCTACGTTGTTAAATTGGGGGGAACTAAATAAGTCTGTTTTTTTTTTGTTATTACACTTCTACTATTTTCTACTGAGTCTTAGAATATGGCATTTTCTAAGTAAAAATCAGGTAAACATGCTGGGGAAAAGTAACTAAGTTTCATGGGTTTTGGACTAGCGTTTGAAACAAAATCTGAATACCTTTAATTTAGATAAAAATTGTTTTTTTGTATTGAAGAATTATTAAACATTACTTAAAAGAGCAATTTCAATTAAATTTGTTTTTAAAATGTGGCCCCTAACTGTCACAATTAAAGCCACCAACCTAAATACTTACCTTCACCCCACCATTACCTACTTAAGTCTCTATTGCGTGTGTGAGACACAGCTCATCTCATTTATTCTTATCATTGCACTCCTCTTCAAAACTGAGAAACTGTCATGAGTACAGACGAGCCAAACAATCAATGACTTCATTCAGTGATCAAGCAGTAGAATCCATAGGCAGTTGGTTCTTTTTCTGAAAGACTATATGGGCAGTACAATAAAAATCTCTGGGGTGGGGCAGAAGGTACGTATTAAGAGATAACATTTAAATGACAACTTCTCTAAAAGTAAAATAGAGTAAATAATCTATATATAAATAATGATCATTTGAAAGCACAAATAAGAAAATAGTTCCAGGGTTAACATAAATTTTGTGTGGATTATTAACAGAAAGCACATGCATTTATCTCCACAAACATATCACGTTAATTAATAAAGTCAAGTTAGTTAGGAGAGAATTCGTGATTAGGTTAATATTATTTACTTCAAGTTCTCCTTAAGTCAAGCTATATAGTATTTCTAGTCTTTCCACTCAACAAGAAACCAAGTTTTTGTTGAAAAGCATTTTGAACCAGGTCCAAAGTAAAAAAAAAAGGGCTGACAGATCCTATTAACAACAATTCTGAGACATACTTTAGCAAGGTGCAAATAAAGATGAGAGTTATTACCATCAAAGAAGTTGAAAAAGCTGGAAAGGGATTGCAATTTATCTGCCACAAGTGGATGAATTACCAAAAAATGCAGTCGGTGTACAGGGATAGCTAAGTGCTATGTATTTCTAAGTATTTTAGCTTGGAGCCTTTAAAATAGAAGTCATTGCCACGGGAGACAAAATAGCAAAAGAGAGATTAGAGGACCTGTTTTTCAGTATATACTGTCACAAGATGAGTTCCTTGTAACCTTTGAAATTTACCATCAGCTATTCCTGCTATCTCATGCCGAGCTCAGTGGAGAATCAGGCAAAAATTTAACCAGCGCAGAATATATATTGCTTCTGATAATGGTGTTTTGAGATTATAGCAAGTATTTTTTTTCCTCATCTGTTGTCATATTTTGCTTTGTGAATTAACTGAAAGTATCTAGTTGGATCCCTGTGTAGACATTAAAAAAGGGGAAAAAATCTGTTTAGTATGAGATCAGTTAGTATTTGGATTTTGCAAATAACAGTCACCTGCAAGACTTAAAAATTAACAAGGGCACATAAAATAGTGATTCTTCTCACTGCAGTACACTACATTTACAGAAAAATCCAGTATTCCCTAGATATGAACTGTAACAGATGGGGACATAAAATATGAAACCAAAGCTAGGAACAGTATTATTCCCCAATGCCATCTACCTTCACAGGAGCAATAGGTCTATCTCTGTTTTATTAAGTCCTAAATGAACAGAATGACAAAAATGTTGTTGAGCTTCCTACAATGTATAAACCACTAAACTTGTTTTGCCATGGAGCAAAATAATTCATAGAGATTGTGAAAAGTTTTATTTGTCAGATGTATAAAGTTCAATTGGTCCACTGACACCCATGCAGAAAAATGAAGAAATAAATTCTGAAAAAATAGGTTGGTGTCACTAAGACAGATTATGGGGAAGGGTCTAACAAAAGCCAAATTGCTCACCAATAGACATTTGCAATAAAGCACCAAATAAGGATAGGATGCTTAAAATGTCACTCTCTAGATTGTCCATTTAAACACTAAAAACTCAGTGAAGGTCAGACATGCATATGGTTTAAGGGGCTAGAAGACAAATGCCAATCTACTATGGGAAAAACATTCATTCAGTGGACATACTAATACCAAAGAAATTCAATCAACTAAGGTCTGTTTTAATATTTAATTGACAGGTCTCCCCTTAAAATAAAAAAAGTATTCCAACATTTAAAAAGTTTTATTTTTAGCTTTTTGAAAGCATTTGTATTTAGAGGGCTGTCTGTAAAATGTTACATTCGGAAAAAAAATAAAAATAAATCTATAATCTTGTTTATGTATTTTTTTATGTTGTTGATTTAAATCCTACCTTGTTGTTCACTTGATTATTAACTTCTTTGGCCATAAAATTCACTTACAGTTCCTAAATATTTACATTGGGGGTCATAGATACAAACTAATACCCTAACATATGGTGACATTCCCAACCTTTGTTCCAACAGGAGCAAAGCAGAGAAATAGAAACAATGGCTGAATTTGGTGAATAAAAATGCACCAAAAAATGTAAGTGCTAATATATATATATATGTATTAATGCATATATTAATGCATTGTTACAAAGTGTATTTATAGCCAGATGGATAGTATTTTATTTCATATTATATCTACATTAAATATTTGGCTCATTTGATTTGATTGTGGATTTGGAAAATAAACATTTTCAGTTAAAAAAATAATAATAATAATATTAACAACATAGTGTTGCATCTGGGTATTTACATGTTTGCATACAGTTCTGCCTAGTATATATATATATATATATATATATATATATATATATTCACAAGTACATACACAAAGCAATGTAATAACTAATAATATATTTAAGCTCTAGAAACACATCTATTTATCTTATTTGTTGCTTTTGCAGCTTCTGCACTTTCTTTATTTAAACTCAAAGAGGAGATACCAGAATAAATGGTGTCCAGGACAAATAACAATTTCATTTTTCATTTCATGTACTTGATTATATCTGCACAAAGAAATGAGAAGAGCTCTAGCAGAGCAGAGCCAGGTTTTGTGTACACAATCTTGCAACCTGCTGCTATGAGCTAGTATGGCATAAAAATATTAATTAGCAACAGTTATTTGTTGCCACTGGAAACCATTCTTATTTTGACTTCCTGCTTACAAAACACAAAACCTATGAAATCCCAACATTAAACCATGATAATGACCGCATACTGTCATTTCTGTATTTTAAATCAAAATGTGAAGGGTTTTTACTTTGTTTACATTTAGTAATGTCATGTTAACTCAAAATGTCATGACCTCCAATTTCCATTCTATTTATAAAGAATTCAAAATGCTAGAAAGTTCAGAAACACAAAATATACTTGGGAAACATAAAGTATAGTTTAGGTGATATCCTTTAATGACTAAAGTTATTAAAGATACACCACTATTGATTGGACATTCACAGAACACAAGGCTTCTGTGACTGGTAAGGGAGAGAAAGGACATTACTGAACGAGATCTGTGGCCCTTTTAGTTGGAATGCCAGAAGCACAGATGAGCTGTACTGTTCACTGGCACTAAATTGTGTATTTTTCTACAATGAGAGACATTGGTGCTTACATTAGAGGAGGTAACTTTTAAATCTTTTTTTTTTTATTAAATTCCTATTGGGTGAAGAATCTGTTACTTTTACAGTCTGACACTACAAGGTACATTTACTACCCAAGATGTGTAAGACCAACAGCAAATCTTGCTTTTTTTCTGCACCCAAGCTGAAGTGTGGACTCCCTAATTCCATATTTTTGCAGCATAACCAATTTAGAAAATTTTCTTCTGCTAGTTGGTGCTGCAAAAAACACTTCACCTAGGAAATGACATATGTCACCTTCTGGATCAGCAATCACTGCATACATGACTTTAATGGTTTTATTTCAGTATTAGGAACTGCACTTTTTAGGATCCCCTGCACCCTCCCAGGATGGTATGCCAAGATCATGACACTTGGTATCAGAAGGAAACTCTACAGATTGTGTGAAAAATTTCAGGACATGTCCAGCCATTTGCCTGCTCCACATTCCAGGGAAAATTGCCATCCAGTCCTGTCCTTCTCTGCCCACAGCTCTCCCTCACTGTTCTAGTCCTGCCCAGGTTCTCTAACCAATCGTCAGTGTGTTGCCATCTGTGATTGGTTGGTGTGGATGTCATAGACACAGATAAGGGCCACCACTACAAAGCACAGATCAGGGACCCCATCCCACTGCCATATCAGACCCCTGCACAGTATCATCACAATTATCCTCATCCGTGGAGCTTTGTTACTCCAATCCATCTTGTCAACCTAATCTGTATTGTCACCCTCATCTAAACTCTCATCCTTATCTGTGTTGTTGCCCCCCCATTTGTGACCCCCCCAAAAAACTTTCTATTCAGATGTGAAGTCTCCCTGCTGAGAAGCTGAGCTGACTGGATGCTGCATCTGACATAAGACAGTGGGGAGAGTGAGAGGCATCATCACATGACAGGAAAAAAGAGAAATAAAGCACTACATTTGTGACTAATTAGGACAGTGAGAGTGGTTCTAAAGAACTCCTACTGCTCTGATAATTCAACAAGTTTAGTGCTTTTTTACCTCTTTGATGATATCAATCTCCCATGAGCCTTTGCAACCTTGCTGTGGTGATGGAGAGTACAGGGGCAAGGGTCAAAGTAGTTTACTGACAGTATAGGTGGTGTAGAAGGTTTAGCTTAAGATTACATCATCCATAAATTGAACATGTGAGTTTAGCGCTTTAGAGACCACCATGCACAAGCCTATGCTCATTGGTAAATAAAGAGATGGATGCATACAATAACCATTGTTTCAAAACCTGGTCTATGTATTTATTGAGGAATTGAATAGGAAGCAATTAATAGATATTATGAGAATGTTTCAAGACTCGGAATGGTATACTCCTGAGAAGGTAAAAGAGACCTTGGGTAAACACTTGTGACCTATATTGTATTTCATTTTGTCATTTTTCAATGTTGTTTTCATTGGCTTTTATTTCAATATATATATATTATTTCTGCATAATGATTTTTATTATACTTGTTTGCTATTATGATTTTTATTTCTCTTGTTACACTGTACATTCTTTTATGCCACATTGGTATATCACCTTAGGTTCTTGCTGGTAGTACATTGATCCTACCTAGCATATCTCCATAAATGTACTGGTACTGTATCAGGGGTTGGATAAATGATTGTACATAGGGCCTGATTTATCAAAGCTCTCCAATGCTGGAGAGGATACACTTTCTTCAGTGAACCTGGGCGATCCAGCAAACCAGGTATGGATCTGGTTCAGGATTGAAAACATTTGCTAACAAATAGTAAATTATTTTTAAGAAATCCATTCCAGGTTTTCTGAATCACCAGGTTTACTGAAGAGAGCTTTTATAAATCACGCCCATTGTGTATTGAAATATTATCCATGCCATCAATCCTTTTTTCATGCCTTATGCTATCGAATTCATTATTGCATTAAAAACATTAGTTTATATGGTTAACAGACTCCTGGGCAAATGTGATGTGTTTTTTTTAATTATGGTGTTTTTCCTTTTTGTATTAATTTCACATACATTTTCATTTGCATTATTATAAAAGATAACAAGTATGTCAAACCTCACAATTGTAAGTGGCAGGGTAGAAACAATACACAAATTTGCCCATAGGCTAGCATTTTTAAGTCCTTACAGGTCATCAATTTAGAATTTACAGCAGATAATTGATAAAAGTGTTTCCTTTATTAGTGATACTTAATAAAGGACAGCCATCATTACTGTACATGTACACACCCAAGCATGTGTTTGTTTGTGTATCTACACTAATGTGTAGATGTAGTTTGCTTTTTTTGGAAAATGTTAACCTTTTTTTCAATAAATGTCACCCCTGAGCATTGCTGAAGCTGACCATGTGCATGCTGTACTCATTCAGCAATTTTTTGGCCAGAATGACCAGTGTGTAAAAGCTCCGATGTTAAACTTAGCTTTGAGCACTCCCAGGGTGAACTGCAAAAGAATGTGACAGCCAACAGCTAGTAGAAAAAAATGTAAATAAAACCTCCCAGATGCACAAAATGCCAGTGCTCCTAACTCCACAACACCTTACCATGGTGGCAACAAAAGAGTTATGTGATTTCCTTCATGGGATTGATTTACATAACCCCTCTTCACAAATGCTCAACAAAAACATATTAGAAACAGATAATGACATGAAGGATTTGAAGTTAATGATTTTCAATGTTGAAATCATGATTTTCAATTTATATTTTCATATTAAGTAAAGATAACTAGAATCAATAATCATCTGAAAGTCAGTTTGTGTATATTGTTAAATAGCTAAAGACAGTAAGAATTATTTTGGATCTACATATATCTGTAGCATAATGCATATTAATATGCTAGTGGTACAAAGTAAATTCTATGATGGGTGCTCATTTTATATGCCATTCAATTTGAGAACAGCTGGTAAAGTTGTTAACGTTCTCCTGATTTTGGTAGGTAATCTCCCATGAATTTATGATCATGTTAACTCTAAGTATCAAGCTGTTCTTTTGCATCCTATGATTTTATACAAGATTATGATGTATTTAAAAGTGCTAATTGTCTCACTAAACCTGATTACCAGCATACACCAATTACTTTCACAGCACCGACTTACAGTAGGTAACTTATGTAAAAATCAGCAACAAGGATGATCCAGTATTAGGGATGCAGTTCAACCATACCTAGGGTTCCAGTTAAATACAGCAAACTAAAGACAAACAATAAAAGAAAATAGAAAAAAAAGCTTGTAAAACAACATAAAAAAGTACAATAACCAATGAAAACATAATTTTAGAATTCAGTACAAGAAAAATCAAGAAATAAAGCAATAACTCAAGCCTAACCTTAATAAAAAGTTCAAATTGCAACGAAAAGATATAAACCTCTTTTGAGTGATTATATTAGGCTACTACATCATATTAAATCAGCTAGTAGTGACTCTTTAGATCATAGAAAAAAACGTGGCATTGGAATTACTATGGAGTTAAAAAAGATACCAGGGTTCCCAATAAAAGTGAAATTTCTTGAAAGTGTTGTTGCTATTAGCAAATGCTTTTTCGCAACATTGTGAGTTAAGTTTACCAATAATTTCCTTAACATTACGAGGTGTGATTTTGTTCCAATTACTGACAATGGCCAGTCTTGCCGCCACAAAAAATGGGTAATTATAACTCTTAAGTGTGTAGAGTAGTCATCTATTCCAATGTTCAAGACAGCCAGTTGTGGTGACTTTTCTTTTAGATGATTTATGACTGTATGTAGTAGGGTGAAAACAGCTCTCCAAAAAGGTTGAATTCCCAAAAATATATAAAAAAGTTTTTATTCCCAAAACATTTGAATATAAGTACCTAAATTCCCACATGTCCTCCAACACATTGGGGAGTAATCAGGGGTGAATTTAGCCAGTCTGTAGGGAGTCCTATACCATTTAAGAACATTTTTTAGATAACCTTCCCAATGGTTTATACACTTTGAGGGTTGTATTATAGATAAAATAGCTGTTTTCCATTTGCTTAGTGAAAATTCAGATTTAAAATCCATTTTCCAAACTGAAAATATGGTCAATTTGAACCCACCTATCTTTATTGTGTTATAAATTATAATATATAGAAATCCCCTTTTTTTGTTAAAAGGTATTTGAATACGATCCCATAATTTACAAGGCATCTTAATAGTCTTATGGGGCAAGGTTTTCAACAAGTGTTGAATTTGCCATCATTTATATTTATCTAGTAAAGAATACAATATGGGTAATTCTGAGATATATCTGTAGGCTTCTCGTGCCCATGAGGTCAAATGCAGATTTAGGATCAGAATTCCAAATGTCCTCAGGGGGATTTGTAATGATATTGTACAATCTAATGTTCTAGAAATTTTGGAAAGGGATTTCCAGGCAAAAACTATAGCCGTGATATATGCATATTTTGGGATATGTAATGGTAGGGTTGATGGAAATAGCCAATAAAAAGGCTAGGTAGTCCAACCCTTTCAAAAATGATTGTACGATTAAGAGCCATTTCTTATCATTGTTGGGCACTAAAGATTTTTCTAGGTGATCAATGGGAGTTGCTAAGTAATAATCATGGATAAGAGGTAAATCATTAGGGTGATTGGGAGATAGTTTGGGAAGTTTGGCTGATTAAAAAAATTCTGAGATCCTTGCTGAGTGTTTTTGTTCATATTTAAATTATACAAAGAATAATAAAATTGCCCAAAGGTATCAGCAATCTCTTTTGGATTAGTTATCTTTTTATTGGCGCTATGGTGAAATAAATATGCCAATTTGTTATTACTTTGTTTAGCCTTCAACTGGTTAGCAAGAAATTTACCTGCCCTATTTGCCTGACTGTAGTATCTGGCTTTCAAGGATTTATATAATCTTTCCTGATTAGCAATTAAAAGTAAACGCAGTTCCGATCTGCTTTTATATAACACTTTAGATAAAGAAGCAGTAATTTTAGATTTGTGCATAGATTCTAAGGCCCTGATTTATGAAAGCTCTCCAAGGGTGGAAAGAATACACTTTCATCAGTGAAGCTGGATGGTCCAGCAAACCTGAAATGAATCTGGTCCAGGATTCAAAACATTTGCTAGCAAATTATTTTTAAAAATCCATTTCATGTTTTCTGGACCACCCAGTTTCACTTCTGAAAGTGTATTCTCTCCAGCCTTGGAGAGCTTTCATAAATCTGGGCCTAAATCTTTCATTCTCTGTAGTAGTGTTTCCATTTGTTTGGCCCTTTTTTTCCTTTCTCTAGCTGCCATTTGGATGAAGAATTCCTCTCATAAATGCTTTATGTGTACACCACAACAGCATAGGATCTGAACCAGGTAAGTTATTCAGGTCAAAAAATTCTTGCAGGGAGAAATGAATCTGTTGGTGATGTTAAGGTGATGAAAATAAACAGGTATTATTTCTCCAGAGCCTATTGAGTCCGGACTGAAAGTTTTCTTAAATGGTGATAGACACAGGTGCATGGTCCGACCACGTGATGTTATGGATTACAGCAGTTGAGACAGATTGGAGGGTCTCGACTAGTACTAGATCAATTCTAGAATATGATTGATAAGGTAGGGAAAAGAAGGTGTAGTGAAGTTCTGTTGAATGCAAACAGTCCCCACATATTAGAAATAAGTTTACAGTCTGATTCCTACCTCTCTTTGGGTGGAAAGATTGTTGTTTAACTGTTCAGAGTAATGTGAGCAGTGATTTTAAGGAATTATGCTACATGGACTGTTAAACAATTACATAGTGATGCCTTATTTTTTATATACTTTTTGAATATTGCTATAACTCATAGGACTAAGATATGGTAAGCTTGAACACATATGTTAATTTTATTATACAGAGTTCTGCAAAAATTTCCCATGTCTAACTATTGAATGAAATATTTAGTTGATATTATTACCCCTAATAACTAGTAAAGTATGGACCTCTTCCAGAAAGCTCTAAATGATTCTGAAGCCTTTCAAAAATAAATGGTGCTAAAAGCAGTAAAGGAGATAATATGCAATGCCATTTTGCTCAATAGAACACACTTTAATACTCTAATAAATTTAGGCTGTTAAGAAGAGAAGTTGTAATAATGGATGATGTAACTTGTCTGGTATGACAAAACCTAGAAACACTTTATTCATTGGATGAAGTGTTTGATAGGGAACATAAACGAAAGATTAGTAAAATGCATTATACAGTATTTGTCAATTCATCGTTCTCTACAATATTTATTATAATAGGAAATACAGCTGTTTGATATAAGGTGGATTCAACTAGTCTTTTTACACACTTCCATAAAATAGCTTGATGTGCTACTTCCCTTTTTTTGAATGGCCAGAGATATCCTGACCATTAAACAAAGGACACAAATAAAGAATTATTGGAGCTTATTTATTAAATTAGAGTAGACAGTAGAGTAGACAGTGTTCACTTGGATAAATATTCACTTAGCCTGGTAAATATGGAAATGTAAGCAAATACTCTGAATATCCATGTGAATGGATGATTTAAGTCAATAGCTTTACCTTACTTTTCAAAGTGAACATCCTCTTCAGCAATCACCAGGTCTGTTTTGACAGAAACGCCAACCACCTAAAGGTGCCAAATGTTAATGCTACTTACTGTGTGCTGGCACAAGGTAGGCGGCTTTAATGCCAAAACTCCAGACAAGCTGCTGAAATCGATTCATTACTCTATCTGGATTTACCTGCAAATAGATAAGTCATTGTATTCAGTAAGCCTAGTGATGCACTCTGGAAACTACAGACTACATTGAATTTAAAAAATGCAACCTAGTATGGTAGTTACTCCAGTAAATGTGTATGTAATATGAAACAGCACACTGATTTAATCATTTCTATTTTTTACTCCTGTAAGCTCCTGTCTATAGAATGCTGACTTTCTTTTTTGAAGTTTATGTGTTTCTGTTCTGGTCATTACCACAAGTACCACAAATGTGTTAATAGGCCCTACGATTTAAAACAAAAATGTGATGCCAGATTCAGAGTACAGAAAATCAGTGTCATGACTTTACTACATTCTACTACTGTAAGATTGATTGAGACTGGTTGGTATAGTCACTGCATTTTATGCTTGCTCTTCACACTACTGAATAAACTGAATGACTTGCACTTGCTTCCAGAAGCAGAAAATTTGTTATATAAATTACATAGTTTACTGCCTAAATGAACAAAGCTATTTGTCGTCTTTCCTGAATGCATGTTTTTGTCAAAAGCTTTCTATTAAATTTACTTAGGTACCTAAATTAAAGAGAAACATTCCACACTGTATTTTTAAACACTTTAATTTTTTAGATTAACTGTGATTGGCTGTCTTACCTACCAATCAGAAGGGGCACCTAACTACACTCTTCATGTGCTGTATCTATTAGTTTTTAGTATCTCTTAATCTACTACCCTCTAGTTTGCATCCAGTTCATTTTACTATAATGTTTTTTACACTAGTTAAGCAGCAGTGGTGAAAAAAACAGCTGTTTATAAAATCCACACCATTCAAGGGAACAAACTTGCAGATAGTCAGATCAGTCAAGCTGAAATGTTTGTAAAATCAAAACTTTTTAAGAGAACAGGGCAACCAAAACTCATTTTCAAAATAACACAAAAAGTAACAGATTCTTAAAGATTACAAAATGCAACAGTTTCTTTCATAGCCTTTATCCTTTTAAATGTTTTATTAAAAAACAGGAATCATTATACAATTCTGGTTGAATGTACCAATATTCAACTTATAATCAATATTTAGATACAATGAATTACAGGAAAGAGCTATTGTAAATATTTTCCAACTTTTCTGATCATTAATTTCACACAGTTTACAATTGTCTCCACACTGCATACATGTTGGTAACACAAACCAAGATGTATTAATATATTTGCTATAAAAAGTAAGCTGTGTGGTAAACTTTAGGATTTTATACAAGTCTGTATAAAATAAGACTGTAAAGTCAGACTTAAATAAGACTGGGCAGTTTTAGGAGGACATTTATGGCAAGTGATACTTCTAATTTTTGTACTGCTTGTGATCACTACGGGAATAGTAATGAACACTTCTAATAACTAGATCGGCATCTTAAACAAATTTTACAATTTGTTGATTTTTTTGTATGGCCAACCTAGGATATGTGAAGGTCATAAGTCATGTTAATGGATTTGCTGCATTAACTACACACACCATTAAATACACATCAGCTTTGTCTAATGATGCAGCAACAGGTTCAAGGACAGACACATTACCCACTGTGATCACTGAGCAATCTGCATATCGATATAACTATTAACTATAAACATTAACAAACTTAACTATTCACTTTATGTTGGTTAAAAATTTCTTGCCAGTTATTCGTCTTCCTGTTACTTCCCCCACCACCTAGATTGTAAGCTCTTCGGGCTAGGGTCTTCTCCTCTTCCTGTGTCACTGTCTGTATTTGTCTGTCATTTGCAACCCCTATTTAATGTACAGTGCTCCATAATATGTTGGTGCTATATACATTCTGTTTATTATTATTATTATTATTATTAATAATAATAATAATAATTTAAACCCAAGTTTCATCTGGAAATGAACAGGCATTAATGAATCTTAGCTGTCCATAAAAAATATATACATTTTTTCAGAACAAAGAAAATTTAAATGAATGCAATTTAGCTTTTCATTTAAACTAAGGTAGGGAAAATTAAAAGCTTATATTCCTTGGTGAGAAGATCAAATAGCTATCCAAAGGGCTGCTGTGGGGAATTTTTGTCTCTTTAATTGCTTTCATTTCTGTTTGAATGCTCCCTTGTACTTTTTTGTTTTCATACCATTAGTTTCCAAGGACAGAACCCATCATTAATGTTGAGCAGAATGCAGTGACATGCAAATGTTACAAGCAGTAAAAAAAAAATAAATAAACAAATAAAGGCATCAAGAAGTACAAAGCATTTCACCTTAGCAGAGAGAATTGTAAGCAATGTGTGACCCTCGGCTGGATAAACAGCAGAACGGAGGCCAGGGCCAAGTTCTATCAACACAAAGGCAGGCGTCTGGCTAATTTTGTGTTTGGCTAGAATCTAGTGTAAAATCCAATATATTCATTTTACTGAAAAGTCCTTAAAGTGGTATTATCATGCAACTATACCATAACAAAGGCTTATGTTTTAGAAAAACAACATTTTCAGTGATGAGTTCTTAAATTGTACACAAGTGTGCCCTATTTCAGGCATCATAATTATGTAAATAATGGTGCCTCTACACTTTGTACAAAACAACAATGTTACACCCTAATCACTAGAGGAAGAGGACTAAAAAATGTATAACCTTACCCTCAGCATACTGCGAACATTATCAAAGCCTAGGCAAAGTCTCTTACTGGTGATCTAAGAGGGAATTTAATGATAAATGATGGACTTTTCTAAATAAATGCTGTACATTGCATTGCAGTAACCTGCTGTAACTTCATTATTTACCAGTATGTTTGTATCAGAGCAAATTCATTGCTAAGGGTAAATGCACTGTAATGGAGCCAATATGGAGAGAACAATGTGTAGATATGGCTTTATCATTTATTGTAGCAAGAGACTCTCCTGCATATGATTGGATGTTTAAGCAAACACATTTACTGGTTACTTGTTTTTATCAACATGGGGTCAAGGGTGGATAGCCACACATTCAGAAAATACTTTTCCTCAAGATGCGAGTATGACCTGAACCTAAGGTTTCAACACAATAATGCCAACAGTTAAGTCACTAAGCACTTTTATATCTAAAAGATCTGCCAGCCCATAAGCACTTTACATTATACATAATTGTCTCCAGACAGCAATTTATAATAATTGTATTCAGCAAATACAATTTAAGAGGAGCTGACCTATTACACAAAGGACAGGATACTGAATCTGCATTTGAAACATCTATAAATACTAAATCATCTAAGCCTCTTCCTCTTAATGCATGGAACTATGTATAGTTTAAAGTGTAACTAAACACTAAAAGGGCTGCTGACATCAGCACATACCATGTCTGCAGGTCTCTTTTCAGGCTTTCAGAATTATTTCATTCAAAAAGGTATTAAAATAACAAATACATAAATAAATAAAAAAACTTGTATGAAGCATGTTGCATCACCACAATGCCATCCCAACTACACATACACAAAAGAACACTGCAGGCCTCTGTGCATACAATTCTACCTGTGAGCTCTCCTTGACTGGAATTTCAGGTAAGTGAGCAAGAGGCAAACAGTCGCAGGATGAGGTTTATAAAGTAAAAATAAACATCTAAAACTAATAAAAGGCAAGTATATGATGTTATTTATAAAGGATATATAAAAAGTATTTTTTAGTCAAGGGTTTAATGTTACCTGCCTGTGTTAGAACATATTTGTGTTGCCTACATGCAGATGGCAGTGGGTATTTGTCATTAAAGTTTATGTTCTTTATTAAAGGGAGGTGCAAAATGTGCCACTGCACAAGGACCCAAGAGCCTCCTTAGCAAATAGGATCCCCAAGTCTGTTTAGCCCACTATGCCTGCCACTGTTCCTTACCGTCTCTTTCTGTGTAATCTTCCTTCCCATCTTCCTCTACTTCACTCGCATTCACATTTCTATCTTGCTGTCTGGTACTAAATTCACTGCTGTATATGATCTTTGGCCAGACTTCAACATCAAATTAGCATATTGACTGGCATTAACCCTGAGTTATCTGTAAAGTATAACATTGAGGTTGAAAGCAGTACATTTTCAGTAGGAGTGAACTGTCTGATGCCTGGGAAATAACTTACTCTTTTTTTTTGCATGTTTTGGGCCTCATTTATTAAAGCTCTCCAAGGCGGGAGAGGATACATCATCATCAGTGAACCTGGGTGTTTCAGCAAACCTGGAACGCATTGTCATTTGCAATTTGTTAATACTCCCCCCTTGTTAGTTACTTCCCCCCTTTGTCTTCATATAGTGTTACAACATATCTACGATACAAACTCTCTCAGGTTTTTAGCTTTGAAAAATATACTTTTGGGCGCTAGAGGAGGGGATCTAGACAAGTGACTGTCACAGGCCAAGACTAAGTAAATATTCCAATTAAAAGCCAACTTTTTTCCTGGCATAAATGATACTTTTAGCTTTATGCCTTTTTTGTAGTTTTAGGCAGGTGAATAACCTCCCTAGCGGTCTAATTCCGTCCAAATTTCCATGCAAAAAGTGGTACAATTTTTTACATGGAATTTTATTTTTCATTGTAGGCTATAATTTTTAGGCATAACTCACTGATATTTAATAAATTTAACAAATTTTAATAATAAACTTTAAATAACAATTAGAAATCTGTTCTTCTTTTGACCTCTTGTAGATATGGTATTGTACCTCTGAGGTGCGCACGCTCTGGCTGTTGCTTGGGATGCACTCCGCGGGCAAACCAGAAGCTCAGCTCCCTGTGCACGACATCACAACTCGGCGCCGCTGCACGTGGGTTGCCGAATTGCGAGTCCTGTGTCAGCCAATGTGTGTGAGTAGAAAAGGGAGGTAACAGATCCTACAGTGTTTTACATGCCTCTATGAGGCACCCACAGTTGAGGATGATCCAAATCTTTCACTTTCCATTGATGTCTATTAGAGATCCGCTATTCTCAATAGGGGATGGGGGGCGCATGTACATGGTGATGTCTTGGATTGAAAGGGGGCTGGGTATGGCCTTATTATTAGCATCATTTAGACATATGGTTGGAGTGTACACATATGGGTTGTTTATATTTGAAGCATATCTATGTTAGGTGAAATAGCATTATATATTTAAAATACTGGCATAGTTTGAGATGCTACTTTAGAAAAGAGGATAATGATTTTTGACATCATGTACATGTATATATATGTGCAGGTCCCCGAACGTTGTGCTCAGCTGCTGATCATTTTTGGATAAACCGAGAAATTTGTGCTTTGATGCAATTTGCTATAAGGTTCTCTCTAAGATTACACAGATGGCACCAAGTTACTGAATGAATTTGTGGAGAGCGTTTGAGATATCCCCCTATGTACCTACCTCGGCACTGGGCGACAAAGTGTATCCTTTATCCTGTTAACCTTGCTGGTAGGAAATTTTGGTGCTAGGTAAAGTTGTTTGCACCTATGTGTTTTTTGTACTTAAAGGATGATGTGATATAAGGCAAGAATATTATTTGTTTTTTTGTACTATATTATAGTGCTCATGTATTAACTTGTATTGAACCATATCCCTAAAGAAGTGGACTCTGTCTACGAAAAGTGTTGGATAAGGATAATCTCAGCATATGTAATATGTCGCCATGATATTCTATTAACAATATAAAAAATATTTTTACTGATGTATTTTATATTGAAGTAATTTGTAATAAAACGTTCAGCTTTTTATGGAAAATAGCTGTCGTGAAAGTGCTTTGAAAGGAGGAAGGCACTGAGGCTTCTGTAACACAGCCTCCCCGCCCTTCAGCTGTCAGAGGAGAAAACTGAGAATGCAAGAAAGGCAGGGATGAAGGCATTGTTACAGAAAACTCACTGCCTTCCTCCCCACTTTTCTTGCATTCTCAGTTTTCTCCTCTGATAGCTGAAGGGGGGTGATAGGCTGTATTACAGAAGCCACAATGCCTTCTTCCATTCCCCCCTTTAGCTGTTAGCAGAGAAAGCATATCGCAAGTCGAGTTGCAAGTCGCTGGGGAAAACCCCCAAGTCGAGTAGCAAGTCGTTCATTAGGCAACTTAAGTCGGACTCGAGTCTAAGTCGCGCGACTTGAGTTCCAATCTCTGACAATCAGTAATTCTCTACCTATTTAGCACACAGCATTTTTTTTTAAACTTTATTGAGAAGGTTCATGGACATTACAGTTTATAGACAGTATAAAAATCACAAATTAAACAGTTGCACAAAAATCCAGCATGTAAACATCAGGGATTATCTGACATAAAGAAAATATATAACATCAACATTTGAGTCCACACCGAACATTTCCTGTCCAGGAGAACTTAACTTGACTTTGATTTGACTTTTTTTTTCATAAATATATAAAAAAAAGGGGGGGGGAGCACAGAATATTTTTACTTAGAAAGCTGCCCTGAACAGTAGTATGCTTTTATTTACATAAGGACACATGTCACATTCCACACAACAAAATACAGAAATATTTCTTGCTCTGCAAGTATTACCATTTTTTATATGCAAACATTTATAGAAAATTATATGCCAGAGGACTGAGCATGCCACTTCCTGGATATATGGAGCTAGCAAGAGGGAATGAGTATGAAGATTTAGGATTTTAGTATTGGTTACAGAAGCACCTAGTTACACTGATGACATTTATTTTGAATGGTAAATATTTTGTTTAAACAATTTAGTTATTTTTCTATTGAAAGTTTTCTCTGATATGTGTCTTACCAGTAAGAAAGAGGGAACATAATCTTGCTGTTGATTTAGCAGAGCTAAAATTTTATTATAGTTTTATATTTGAGCATCTGAAGAAATAGGGCACTGAAATGTGCCTTGAGAGGCATTGTCCTCCAAAGATTTGACTTTAAACACCAGCATTTATAGACACGTTAAGGCATTTTAAAATGTTTAAAAGTTTCTTTCACACTCAAAAAGGTGCCACCTAAAATGGTGTGATCTGGCCCATTACAATAAATTTAACCATGAGCATTAAATGCTCGACAAACCGTCTGTGCAGACTTAGTCTTAAATGTATATTTATGCCCCTCTCCTGTAAAAGGACAAACCTTTATTTTCTGCTTCTGGCTTGCTCATTCACATTAAAGTGTATGTAATAGCAAAAACTTTTCAATATCACAATATGAACATGTTAGAGCCTCTGCCATTTTTTATTGATATCTGTGTTCCTGCTGGGGAGGATTTACCTCTCTATTTGTCCTGATGACTATTATTACTGAGGCAAAAAGTGAGGGGAAATACAATGTTATGAAATTGTCACCAAACAAGAGGTGAATGTAAATATTAAAAAAAGGGAAAGTGTTCTGGTGACAGCTGTGCAAGAGAAGAAGTTCCCTAGCTTGAGGATTTCTCAGAATGTTGCATATCAAGGCCTGGGAGAGTAGATCTTCCCAATGAAACAAACAGCAAATAGAAAACTTAACATATCCACACACTTTAAGATGACTGTAGAAACCACTCAAGTTTAACCTATTTCTTTTTTTTTTTTTTTTTTGTAAAATGGAATTCTGATTGCATTGGGTGACAAACTCCAATTTTGTTTCTTCTTTTTCAGGAATCCTGTACAGAAAGAGTGTAAAAGTTGCCTTTAATTGGTTTAATTATTTCTGAGGTATTGGCCTTAAACATGCATGCAGAATTAAAGGTCTAGCCTTACACAGACTTTCCAGTTTTAATTTTAATGTTTGTTTATTTATTAACTCAAAATTATGAAGCCCCTGACAGCCAAGCTACCAGTATATTTAGAAAAATAGTAGCTAGGGAGCTAGTCAGCACCATCTCCACACCTTGATCCCTGAGCTCCAGCACTACAGATGGATGTTTTCAGTAGTGGGATACCCTTTCATGTATATATGCAGATTTTCTCAGAACAGGTTTCTTTGGAAGCATCAGGCCTATTGTCCTGATTGTACATGGACCACTAAACTACTTGTCTACAATAAACAGGCATATCACCACCAAGTTCATAGTGCAATGTGACAACAAATTAGGCTTAAAGTAAAAAATAAATCACAAATGTGCCTTTCCCTTTTAAATTTGGCTGTTATCTACACACATATATTAATCTACACACAGAAAAATCAATTGAGGTCCTCTACATAATAATGCACTATAGGTCATTCCAAGGCTGTCTCGGTTCAGCAAAATTATTTTGCTTATTGACTGTATTGTAATTGGTCCGCTTTGTGCATTATGATTTGGTGTCACATTGCCTGCATAATACCAGATGCTTGAATCCTCTAAGGACAGCCATGTGACTGACAATATACCCATTTATGTTGCTTTCAGAGTGTTCTAATCAGACTGCTGTATTTGGGTATTTTAGATGCTGGACAAACAAGACTTATTGGAGTTACTCTGGTTTGCATATCAACATGATTGTGGTCTTTGTGTTTCAAACGGCATAAAATTTTAAGGTGGACAAAACTTTATAAATTAGTTCTGTAAAAAGAAAAATAATTTCTTGCACATGATTAAGAACAATACTGTATGTAATTTATAATATGAGGCATGAAAAAAGGATTAATGGCATGGATAATATTTCAATAAACAATGGGACAGATTTAAAAAAGCTCTCCAAGGCTGGAAAAGGTACACTTTCTTCACTTTCTTCAGTGAACCTGGGTGATTCAGAAAACGTGGAATGGATTTCTTCAAAGTAATTTACTATTTGTTAGCAAATGGTTTCAACCCTGGACCAGATCTATTCTAGGTTTGCTGGATCATCCTGGTTCACTGACAAAAGTTTATCTTCTCTAGTCTTTTGAAAGCTTTAATAAATCAGGCCCATGATGTACATTTCCCATTAAATATTGTTCGATATCCCTGACTGCTGTTCAGGCATATTCATAACCTAAAGAAAAAATAGATAATGGGGTTGGTTTAGTGAGAAGTCAAGGCTGTTAAATGTCTCTACTCCTTTAGTAAATAAAACAAAATGTCTTTCTGTGGATAAATAAATATCCCTTTACAGTACTTCATATATCCAGCCTGACATTACTGACAACTGAAGGCTGTAACATTCAATTAAAAGAGCAACCTAATTATTCAAAATATAATCCTGAATTGACCACAAAAATTACCTTCTATTCCATTTCTGAACAGCACATAAACATTCTGGGAAAGAAACTTACTGGTTATGTGCTTCCTGACAAATTCAACAGTACAATCTTCCAATGCTGTTCTATAGAGCCCTCATTTTCAGAATATATATGACTTGGAGAAATCGTTTCACGTCTGTAATGTGTGTGTATAAATTACAAAACTGGATCAGCTATCCAAAAGTCAAAGATTTAGTGCCTAGCAGTGAATGGTCTAAAGCAGGAAAGCACAGAAAACAAGTTCTGGCTGTCTGGTTTGGTTTGCATATTAAGAGCCTCTCAGCTTTAGAAAGTAAGACAAAATCTAAATCTTAACAACTCTGACATTAGAAACTATAGAAAGTTTTTGTTTAAGTGACATGGCCTTTTAGAGGGTGTAAAATATGGCTGCCACAACATCCGTACCACATTGTGTGCTGTTTCATAATAAGCAGTAGCAGCATGGGCTTGGCAGTAAACTTCAGCTTTATTACCAAGCAGATCATTCTGTATTTCTGGCCTCAATAATACAGCCCTGTAATGCTCACAAACAGAGCAAGACACAATAGTGCTTCCTGGACAAAGCACAATGTAGGCAAAAGATCAACAAAAAACTTTTGAGAACAGAACAGAATATTAATTGGAAGTTCTACTTTAGTAGAAAGAAAATACACACTGGTTCCAATTTATAAAAGGTTAAAACTGGTGTTTTGCCATTTCCCCGGGAAATAACAATTCTCACAGTCTTTGCCTATTTTATAACCAGTTTTCAGCAATTTTCACTTCACTACTGTGTTAGAGTTAGAGGCAAAAATAATCCAGGTTAGATTTCTAAAATTTATAAATATTTGTGTTCTAAACAGGATAAACAGATAAAGAGCCAAAGCAGTGGTACAGGCAGGCTAAAAGCTGGCCATTGCTGACAAAGTGCCAGGCACCAGCATTCACATAAAATGCATTTTGTCATGTCATGAGTCTGATATCACAAATATTCCTATTTTCTGTATATATACCTTACAGAAAACTACAAGGAAGTACTGTAGGTATAAGTTTTCCTCTCTATGTCCCTCACTAGATGTACTTCAAATTATAAGACATCTCAGCACTGACTGAAAGTTTCTGCTGCTTCATCCTTTGGGATTTTTACTACTACACATAGAAGAGTAAAGGTACCAGATAAGTGAAGGCAGTAACTTGAACAGCCAGAAGAGAGAAGACATTTGCATTAGATGATGAATAAATGCTAGATAGATATACATAAATACTTTCTTTTTGTATTTATATTTCATGGGAGGTTACCAGCTAATTATCCAAAATGTGAGTTTTTCTTGTGGAATTCAGCAAAAAAAAAAAAAATGAACCCCTCTCTAACAATGAGAGAAGAAAAAATTATGTTACCCAATCAAGTAACCAAAAAGGCCCAAACCAAAGATACTAATCTACTTATCTTTTCCAATTTCACCTTACACTTAATATTGTGAAATACTATATAACTACAATGAGTAGTTAAAAAAGAGAATTGCAACTATGTTAATAATAACAGTAAGCTTTTTTTTCTTTTTGGTGTTTTTGTTTTTTTCTACCAGCTATTTTTAACAGTTGCTGAATTTAGGTTCACATTTACCCAAATCCTAAAAGCATGAAAAGTTCTAGAATTCAACTGTATGAGTGAAAAATAACACTGATGTAGCATTTATAAAGGGACATATATTTTCTGTAACAATAGACACTCCGAAGAGTTGTTGTATTATAGTCATAAGCTGTCTTAAGCAGATGTGTAAAAAAAAACATAATAGATAATACTTATGAACATATAAGCACTACACTTTTGAAAACTACTACATAATATTCACATACTTTAAGTCCATAATAAGAGACTTTTCCAAGAGCAGGTCATTATTTAAAAACATATTAGTGACAGTGGCTTGGAACTGTATTATCCTCATTATCCCCTTATTCATAAGAACTGACGAAACCATAAATCCTGTAGAAGTAGTTGAACATGTACACAAGCGTCATTAAAAGTCGTCTGTATTAAGCTGCAGTAAACATGCTCACAAGCCTTTACAGTTCCAATATAAATTCTTAAGGGTTACCTAAAATAAATTGGTTTCCCAGTATTTACACTATCAGTGCCATTAAGTAGTGAATATCCTATTAATACGATGGTATTTTGTGGTTATGGTATACTTTAAAGTCACAAGGTTATTTTTTTTTTTTTAATATAGTACTTTTATGTACAGTACAAAAGACATAGCAGGGTCACCACTAAAAGGCAAATACATAGTCCAAGAAATCACTCTAGATATGTGTAAAGACAAACTATATGATTTAAGCAACATTTTTATTTTGGATTGTATTATACACTTATAATGTTTGAAGTTATTGTTTTTAATACTACAAATACAGTCTTATATCTACGGTTTTCCGAATTTTTTGGGCCCACCATGTGATGTGCAGGGGGGTCTTCTTACTCAGTCTTCTGTTGGTGATGGGCAGTCCTCCATATTGCAGAGGCAGTCACTGATGCATTACTACACATTCAAACAATGGGTCTGATTTATTAAAGCTCTTCAAGGCCAGAAAACATACACTTTTTTCAGTGAATCTGGGTGATCCAGCTAACCTGGAATGGATGCCTTAAAAGTCATTTGCTATTTGTTAGCAAATGTTTTCAATACTGGACCAGATCCATTCCAGGTTTGATGGATCACCCTGCTTCACTGATGAAGGTGTATCACAGGGGTCCTCAAACTACGGCCCGCGGGACGAATACGGCCCGCTGAAGTTCTCCATCCGACCCGCCGGCTGCTGAGGCTGCTTCTCCTGCCTGAGCTCTGGCTGCCTGCCATCTGCACTGCAGGGAACCCGGTCACGTGACACCACTGTTGCCGGGGTAACGCTGGAGCTGTCGGGCTGAAGCCATCATGCAGAGAAGGTATGAGCAGAGACTCATTGCTGCCTTCATACATCAGGCTGGTTCTCACTGCAGCACAAATGTACATGATCAATGTACATTTGTAAATTGTATAAACATACTATGCACATTGATCATGTACACATGTGCTGCAGTGTGATCCAGCCGATGTATGAAGGCAGCAGTGAGTGACAGGTAGCAGACACTGACAAAGTTTTTTAGCAGCCCTTTTTTAATTAATAAAAAGTGTGGGGTAGTGTTGGGTGTAGGGTAGGGTGTATAAAAAGTAGCAAATTAATGAATTGCTTGAGATTATTCATTTGCATGGAAAATGCAAGATAAATTTGCATTTTCAATACACACAGTGAAAATTCAAATTTATCTGTGCATTTTCCATGCAAAGGAATAATCTCAAGCAATTTTAAAGCCAAAGTAAACGCCACTTTTTTTTTTTTTTTTAAAGATCGGCAAGTGTGCTGTGCATATAGTATTGTTCTTTCATGTTTTTTATACAATAAATACGTTTTGTGCAGTGTGCATAAGAATCTTCTCCTGTTTTTTTTCAAACTATAGTACGGCCCCCCGACAGTCTGAGGGACCGTGAACCGGCCTCCTGTTTAAAAAGTTTGAGGACCCCTGGTGTATCATCTCCTGCCTTGGAATGCTTACATAAATCAGGCCCAATGTGAATAAAAGCTTCTGTGGTGCTAATATGAGAGGAGTTTGACAGAAAATTTACAGCATTTAATCCCTCATTCATCCTGGGGACATTTTGTGATAGAAAAAAACATGTGTGATGTGTGTATTGCAGCCATATTTTTTATATTAGATTTGAGCTGTAAATAAATATTTAAGGTATAAAAAAGGATTCTTGTAACACTAGGTTTCCTGAAAAGATGCATTATTACTTCTCTGCTTTCAAACATAATTTATTTTATTAAAAACTCAGGTTAAGGTATTTAAAGGGAGAGAGTTACTGCTTTGACTCAATTAGATCTAATATTAGCTAATCTTTATATTAGAATTTCTAAACTGCCTTTTTTTACAACAAAGGAACAAAGAAAAAAAAAGGGAAAACTACCAGAGGGGATTCCGTAGTTATATAACCACTATACATTACCCTTTTATTCTGTACTACGCTCCCCTAGCTCTTGGATTGTTAGGTTAATTTGCAACTGCTTTTTAAACTACAGTTCTGTGTAATATGTTGAAACTTTATAAATAAAGTTTATTTATATAATTATTATTAGCTAATTTTATATGCTTGGATGTTTTGGCTTTGTTTGGGTATACAGCTACTCTGTGCCCCTTTAACCATCTCTTGCTCTTATCCTTTAGCTATCCCCCTTAACCATAATCCACCAACTTAGTATTTCAAGTATCACTGACCTACCAGAGAAAGGAAAAATGTGCTTTGCTGTTTTTAATTTTGTGCATTTCAGTCATATGTAACTGCCTATTGATGCAATACAAATTTTTCAATGCAGCAACATACCACCTGAGTATATTATCCACTGCCATGAATCAAGCTACATCCAGAAAGTGAAAATGCACTAACTGAATAGCAGTGTTATATTGAATTGTATGTTAGCTTCAATGATTTTCTAAGCATGTTGTCCAATTTTGCTACATATGATTAAATTCAGTTACAGAGTCCAGCAGAAAGGTAAAGGCGGTGCAAAACATACATAATGGACTATACCCTATTTAATGTGGTGAAACCATATCATCATAAAAAAAGCATCTTTAGCTTTCCTGTTGAAAATCATGGATTACTAGATATATAGAAGTATTAGATATTTAATAAAGAGCAAATATTAAAAAAAAGTGTCAGTGTTCAAGGTTAGACCCTGTTAATATAGGAGTTTAGAATAAGAGTTATTAGGAGTTTAGAATAAAAAGGACATTGCTAGAGGTAACTTTAAATCTTTAATAAAATGTGGTCTTTAAAGCATGGATGCCCAGATTAAATATAGTCAGTATGTCATATTTAAAGAGAAACTAAACTCAAAAGTGCCAAAAAAAAAAAATACACACCTTCAATCCCGCAGTCTGATCCATCCATGGGTGTCTTACATCTGGTGCTGCGACGTCCCGGCATCAGTCCCAGAGTCGGCGCTCTGGGCGCCGCCATCTTCTACTCTTCTTCCGGGTTCTTCATCCTACGTCACCCGACTAGGTGATCAAGAATTAGGGGGCAGTGCTGCACCCTTTTTCTTTAAAAAAAAGGGTGTTGCACCTAAAATAAAAAGAGAAAACAACAGAATTTTTGCCTTACATAAAAGGGTTGTCACCCTTTTATGTAAAGTCAAAATTCTGAGTTTCGGTATGCTTTAACAATAATGATTGTCTGCTTGAATCATATTACATTAAATGTTTTCAGGTAAAACAAAATTCAGAACCGTCAAACATTATCTATCATGGAAAACATTTGTGAAATACAGTATTAACATTCTGTCAATTATGGACATTTTAGTCTCCAACTATTTTATTCTGCCAGCTTCCTTATCCAGGCAAGGGAGTTTTCTGCTGAGGTCTCCTGGAACTAGAAAAACATCTGGTATAACTAGGATCAGCCAATTTCAGCAGCACTTTTTTTCTGAGAAAGAGAAGAACACTAAGAGGCTGATGTATAACACACATAAACACATTCATGGAGTAACATTGCTTGGTGGTAACATTGCTTGGAGTAACAAAGTTTGGTCTCTGCTACAAAAAGACAACTAAAGCTCGAAGGAAGATTACAATTAATTTTTTTTTACTTACTTATAATTTTAAAGCCAATCCTAACCTAATGTTCTTCTAAGTCCACTGGATGAAGCATTTGTGTGATAGAAGGTCATGATTCCAACCTTGAGTCATGGAAATAAACAACTTTAATTTATATGCATATGTATTTCAGACAATCAGGGTTTACCCTCCAGTGGTTTTATGTATATTTTTTCTGACCTCCTTACAATTTTTTGTTAGAATTTGTCTTATCAAATGTCTGCCAAAAAGTATTGTTTGGGTAGTTTTCAGGCATCATTGCACAATGGAAATTGGCCAGAAAAAAATCAAATAAATGCTATTTGTTATATCACTATACACATTGCTATGTTTAAGAAACAAAACTTCAATTTTTATTGAATAAAATAAAAATCTTGCATGAACAGATGTATAAAATTGTATGACAATTTATAAATAAATGTATCTATATACAGGGAAATTAAAAACTATAGATAAGTAAGGCGAAGATGGGAACATGAATGAAATAAAGGGGGAATTCTTCCACAAAGGCCAGTGACTCATCTTCATTATAGATGTTAAATATTAAATAAATACTGTCATTTATTCTCAAAAAGCTAAGTATTATATAATGCTGCTTTAATGGCTAAACTTGGCTGTGTTTTGTGACATAATGCCATGCTATGCATTTATGTGGCATCTGTAGAGAGCAAATGTGAAACTGCTTTTGCTCTTTTTAAATTCTTAACTGCTTCATATGAAATGGATTAAACATATGCCAATGTGATTAGAAGGTTGAGCTTCAATGTATTCTTCCCTGTTCCTCTCTTTCCATTTCACAAAGCTACGTGTGCCTTCCAATTGCATAATGTTCTCTTGCCTTTACATCAAAAGCCTGGCATTTCTGAATCAATTAAGGATCACAGACAGCCATGTCGTTAAAGCTCTGAGAGAGGATTTGTTATTATCCAGTTATTGTATCTGAACTCATAGTTTAGCTGCCCAGTCAGGCTTTAGTCTTTAAGTGGCACATCCTAAAAACAACAGGATTAGTCTACGTTGAGTCCAAATACCTGCCCTGTTGACAAATACTCTGATGTGGTCTTGTTGCCAGTAACCTTTGATGCAATCAGAAAGGAAAAATGATCATAAAAATAGCCAAAGAAAACAATCCAGGATTACACTGCTCTAGCTTTTTCAGAGGAGGTAGGATTGAAAGATAATCTAATTATATGAATATTAGGAACCACTAAGCATCTTTTTGTTGCAATTACCAAGCTTTCACACATAAGAGAGGGCATTTTCTTAGCACTTTGCTAATCCATCAACTGTTTAGCATCAAAGGGAAATTTGAGAAAAAATAGAATGAGTGAAGTAGGTTTATAAAGTAGTGATTTTTTTTTTAACCAAACTTCACAGAATTCCTTTGAACTTTAATATAAACTGAGGCAATAGAGAAATAGAAAACAAAGTTTCATTTTTCTTCAAGAACACATTAAGGACTTTGGAGTTTCCAAAGCTTCAGTAATGCTTTTCTATACAGCAAAAATTGCATGACTATCCGTGTCATATGTCTGTGAATCAACCATCACTCACTCACTGCTTCTAAAGCAGGTGATATCCAAAACTCCCCATATTTGTGAAAAAAGACAGTAAGCATGAAGATGGACATAGTGGTCATACCATATATTACATATTCAAATTCATTCATATTCTACATTTTTACTGTCCCTGTCCTGCTATAACAACATTTATATTTATAAATATTTAAAAATATTTATTTACTTTCTGTCTTGAATCTGCAACAAGGAAAGGAAATATTCACAAAGTGAGGGAAACTCCCTCTCTTGAACCGTGTTTACCAAACTATGTGCCCCCATTGGAGTATTTTCCCCTACCTCTTGCTCTTTTAATAGGGCCTATCCCAGTTATTCCCAAAGTGATTGATGCAGCAACTATCATGAAGAGTAGCTCAAGTATAGGAGTGTGTTTAAAGGTCAAATTAATCTGCCCCACTCAAGATCCCTCACAGTCACATTAATGCTTTTTTTTCTGACTCATGATCACATGATCATCATAATGATGAAAAAGTTAGAATAAAAAAAGGGGCATTATAATGGGTGAAACACTAATGAAGACACTCTGAGGGGACCACTAACAGGGGCAATGTTGAAGAAAGCACCTTCAGGGGCGTACTAACACAGGGTGTGTGTATATAAATATATAGGCAGTCCCCAGGTTATGAATGAGATTGGTTTTGTAGTTTAGTTATATTGTTTATAATTGTTTATTATTCAGTTATAACTGTTTAGTTATATTACTTGAATCTCCCAGTTTTGTTAAAATTGAGATTAAATATCCATATTTCTGTCACACTTACCTCCTCCTTGCTAAAGCACCGGCATGGCTCTCCTGCACATGCAGGCAGTTCTCACCCTGGGTGCACCTGCTCTTCCAAGTTTTATCATTTTTGCCCATTCTGCTGCCCAATCAGGAAATAGCCTCTTTATCGCCCCTGGCTATTTAGCTTGCTCAGACACAGCACTCAGCATTCACACAATGTGTCTCCATGAGTGCTGAGTACGCTAGCTCTGCCTGTTCCCTTCCCTGTTCCAGTGTTCCCCTGTCTGCGGTTACCCCAATGTCTCCTGTGTACATATACACACACACATAATGGGAGTATTATGGGAGTATTCACTATAATGAAGAGTACCATAGCAGTATTTTATTGGATAGTGCACTAATAGGTAATCTCTACATACAGGAAAAAAACAATAAACAAAGGATACTGTGAACAAAGAAAGCTTGTGAACCACTGAAAACAAACAACAACAAAAAATGTTGCTGTCAATATATGGATATGTAAATATATGGATCGGTAAATGTATTATTACTTGTAACACAGTATATGGATATTATTGCTTCATTCATATTCAAAAAACTGTTCAGTGGACTCATATCTTTCTTCTTATATCAGTACAGTGACAGGTGACTTACCAGCACTTTTTTCCAGAAAACTTTAGTGCTATTTTTATTTGTATGAATCTTTATTTTTATTACACCCCCAACAGTTACTTTGTGTCAGACTAAAAATGGGAATAGGAGAATATGCACTTATAATGCTAATGCTACTGCTGTGTGTCCAACACGTCCTTAGCCACTCCTTGCTGTAGGGGTGACCAAAAAGCTGAAAAAGGGGTTGTGTAAATTATTGCTGTTCTTTATAATACAGAGAGCAGGCATTTGATGTACAATTTGTGAAAGAAATATACTTTGCAAGGGTGTGTGAAGTACAAGGCTGTATAGAATAACACATAATTTGGTTTCAGTTAAAGCCTTCTCTTAAAAGTGGAGGCAATTTTAGTCAAAAAGGTTGTGATGTTGGTATGTTGACGGGTGGCGGAATATGAGAATTATTGTACTAATAGGTTCATATATTGGTATAAATGGTGTGAACAAACTTTCACCTATATATTTATTGCTGATGACCACATAAAATAGTATATGAATATTTTCCTGTAACCCACTTTCTTTTTACCATTCCAAGTCGTACATTACAATGGGCCTACTGGTAATTTTTCCACCTACTTTTAGTGTCTAGTATACTCTATATGCTAATAAACAATTCTAAGAAACATATATTTATAAATAGTGAAAAAGAGTAAGGACACATATCAACATGCAGCTGTATTAGTTGAGAACTGTCAGACTAACAAGTGTTACCTGCATGGTTGAAATAGACTGATGTTCATAATTTTTGTTTGCTGGTAAAATAAATACCATTGTGCTTTTTCAAGAAATATGAAAGTAATAAGGTACATACCTATATACAGCTTTTTATGTTTTCCATAACTCAGGACATATAACGTATAGAAATTATTACTAGACAGCACTGAATAAAACAGCAAGAAAAAAAAACATATTTCCCTTTTTTGCTATTTATGTATTGTTCAAAATAGTATTTTAACATGTCCTGAGAAATATTAATATTGTGTTAAGAAACTAATGAAGAAGTAAAAAGTCATTACCTTTTTTATCAAGTAGATACAAAACTAAAAACACAAGCTTAAACCACAAACTTACAGTCCCAGAAGGTGTTATGCTTAAGAGTCCATGGGTAAGCAAATCTTTTTGCTTTGAAGCATTTTACCAACTTGTTAAAAATCCCCTAATAAAACTGACTTAATGTTGTGTGTGTGTATATATATATATATATATACACAGCCTAGTACTACAGCCCAGAGGCACATATTTTGGGGAAACATTTGCCAATCTATAGCAGCCTTTATAAAAATTTTTTTTTAACATAAGGGAACTCTTATAAATATTCAGGGAACATTAGTGCACTAACCCATTAGTGTGGTGGGCAGTGAGAAGAATACTTCTTAGACTGCACAAATTGCTCAAGGAACACCTATCAACCTCCGGAGGAACCCTGGTTGAGAAAACTGGTCTAAATTGATCATATACAAACAAAGACTAAATGACAATTTAGATGTACGGTAATTTTGCATTTTCCATCTGCCTAGCAGAAATTCATGTATACACTCTATTTCCTCTAATAATATGAATTAATGCTTTTATGTAGATAATGTCATTTTCCAAAAGCTGCGACATAACACTACAGAAAAAAACTGTGTTTCTTTTGTTTTGACTAACAAGAAATTGGAGATGGCCTAATATGCATAAATAAATACAAATAATAAAGTTCAAGGTTACCATATAGCTGTGGACAAACATATTTGTACTTCTGTTTGTGAACAAAGGGATACTAGTTATTACTAGTATATAAAGTAAAGAAGATCTGTTCATTATTAAAAGATAATAATGTTTGTAAGCAGAGTAGTTGAGATGTGGCATTTCCTAGCTAAAAAAGATAAAGAAAGCAAAATCAATAACAGTTTTAAAATGGATTAAATGGTTTAATTACTAAAATATTAAAAGTAATGTTATATTCTCTCATGGGGCCTGATTTATGAAAGCTTTCCACGACTGAAGACAATAGACTATAATGTGAAAACCTGGGTGATCCAGCAAACCTGTAATGGATCTGGTCTAGAATTGAAACCATGTACCAGCTAATAGCAAACGATTTAGGAAATCCATTCCAGGTTTGCTGGATCGCCCAGCCTCTCCCTTAATAGTCTATCATTTCCAGTTTTGGATAGCTGAAATAAATAAGGCCAACTGTATTTTTAAATAGGATATTTTTAACATATGGTTCAAAATTGCCACAGTGTCCTGAAGGATTTGATCATTAAATTATCAATGTTGTATTTACCTATCTGCATGTGAATGACCAGTTTATTACACATCATCTGACTACTAAAAGAGCTGAATTCATACCATTATATGGTATTAAATTACATTTCATTCTTATTTAATAATGTCTGTTTGAACATGAAATAAATAAGTAATTTTTTTAGCAAGATAATCTAACTCAAAACTTTAGTGGAAAAAGTCAAATCAGGCGATATATTCATATTTTGTTCAAATGCTTATGGTAAATTACCCACTATGATCTTAATGTTAACCCACAGAAACCAAACACTAACAGAAAAAGTTTTCACATTTACTCCCCAGACCTTTTTGTAAAAGCTTATTTCAAATATGAAATTAAATATTTTAAAAGAAAGTTGATTTCTATGGATGAAACTGAAAAAAACAAAACAAAATGTCTTCAATTTGTATCTGTCTTAATATATATCGAAACGTAATGAAAGCAGGAGCTTTATTGAGCAGACATTATTTATAAACTAATTATCTTATTAAAAAATTATTCATCTGCATAGCCATTAAAATGGACAAATCTATTACTAATATAAAAATCCATACTTGACAGGTCTTCAGTCTGACACACAAAATTAATATTTATGAAAGGATAAAGAAATTCATACTCAAATATCAGTCATTTCTTGCTGCATCCAATCATGGATTACAAAGACTAGGTCAGTTTTGTGGTGTCATTTAAGCATGAAGTCCTGCAGCTCCAAGGGTAAATAGCTATTAATTTTGTGTCAACCTTTTCGGGGTGCAGAAAGATTTATATTGAATTGATTGTAAAGGATTGGATTGGAGTTAAACAGTTATTCAATAAGTGATAATGCTATCACTATCCTCATCACCATGTATTTCCATTCAGTTTTAACCTAAAACTGATTTTTTTGTTGTTTAATGACAGGGATTACCTCCAAAAGCTGTCTGTTTGCATGTAATTTTTTACCAATTTGGTCTTACTTGTGGTACCTATGTAGAATACCTTGTAACAGGGTACAGTTCTTTTGCAATCAGTTAAATGCAATTAGATATGTAAAGATAAATGTCTATTACCAAACTCACTGACTTTTTAGCCACTTAATCTAGTTGATGTATTACTTTATATTATATATTATGTTGCCTACAACCTTGGACACTTTGGGATACAATAGGCACTTAAAACATTATTATACACAGGGATGAGCATATTTGCCTAGGTTTGGTTTACAAACAGTTTTTCATCTATTCTGGCAATTTGTAGGGTTAATAGGCATGTTTTGGTAAACAAATTACAAAAGGAAAGACACAAGAGACATGTACCTGGCAGAACTGACCCAAAATACTGTAGCATCTGTACCTGTACAGAATTATCAGCTCTTCCCAACGACTTGGACACACAATAGCAATATGGCTGTTAGGAACCTACCCTTTTAATAGTAAGAAGGCTGGGTTATGCATTCTTTCAGATTACTAGCTTTTGTGGTTCAGCTGATTAAGAGCAAAGGTTATGCACTACATCATTAGTTGTTCTTGGTAATGAACCTGCAACATTTTCAGCTTAAGATTTAGTATTTGTGAAACTAGTAAATTGGTGATTAGCCACCGGTCCATAGTAGCTAGTATACTAGTCTATTGCAGTCTTTAGTCCCTAATTAAAACCAGGTACCTTATTTCAATTGGTGGATAAACTAAAAATACAGAATACAACTACGGTTGCTAACACTGTAGATATAAATAATCATAAAGTGTGTAACTGTGCTTTCCAGTTTCATGCCACAGCTCTAATGCTGGCTACATGTGTTACATTCTAATTATACAATCTTTAGATTTATCAAAACCAGCGTAGTGTGAAGATCAGATTTACCTGACTGGATTTAAAATTGAATTGCAAAGAGATTTTACAAAAACACTGTAATGTATGTGGCCAGCTTTAAAAGATGTTCTCTAGCAAATACTTTCTAACAATTGCTATCAGTTATTAAAAAAATCAAGAGCCATGCCTGTATAATCCTCTAAATTATAAAATACCAAGGGATAAAAAGGCTCTGAAAAAGTGTTAATAAAAATTACATTAATTAAAGAGCAGACACAAGAAGATAGAATATTGTAGGTCATAATTCATATGATTTGATATCATCAACAAAGAGTAAATTATTAGGAAAATGTGAATGGTTGGGCTGTGGAGCTGTTAGAAATGAATCCAGTAATCCTTACTATTCCCACTGTAGTTCACATTCTGTAAAGAACCTTAAACCCATTTGAATATTAATAATCCAGTCACAAACACATTGAAATTGCTTGTCTTTTGTGCTTTTGGTATTAAGAGATTTATATGTATTTAATATTTTAACCTTAACTTAATTTATAACTACAGAGGCTCATTCAATTAAAGAAATACTTTAGGCCAGCTGGTAACAACAAGCTGAAGCAAGGTACCGCTGAACTGGTATAGGCCTTACACAATGTTCTTGTATACATAGAGGTTTCCCTATAGAAGGAACACCATACAGAGATCTAATTGAAGTCTTAGGCTGATGTCTTTTTTCAGCTTAGTGTAAAGTCATACATCCGGTATGACATTCAGAAAAATCTCAGCACTCACACTGAAGAAAATCCCCTTTACCCTGATTCCAGGTGCAGAACAACTGACTAAGTGGCCCCCTTTTATTGGGCAACAATCTAAACTACAACTGAACAAATGTACATAGCTTTAGGAAGGTTAGAACATCCTAAATTAAAATCCTAGACGTCCAATTGCTAAATTGCATTGGTGGGGGATGGGGGGGTGTATACTAGATTTCCACCATGAATGATGATCTCTGACAACAAAAGTCTAATATTTAAACCACACATTAGTGTAACCAAAAGCATATAAATAATTTATATTTACATACAGCTTATTAGAAGCACTTCAAGACATTTACAATAAAATCACATTGAACTACCGTGTTTTATTATGTTACGTAGCAGATATGCATTGAAAGCACCTTTCTGTGTTGGCTACAGTTAGATCCATTCTGAGGCTGAACATATGTTTAGAGACTCCCCATCTCCCCAAAACAGTAATGCTATGTAATGGGATTGGGTTATTTTCACAAGGAAAGGCAGAAAAGAATATCAAACAATGATGCATCCTGGTATGATAAGAATGTTATTCACGTTTTCACTGGGTAAAATTCATGCCAGGTAACTAGCAATTATATTGTGATTTTAAAGCAGCAGCTTGTTGATCCCCTTTAAAAGGTAACATGATGAATCTATCTATACATTTCTAGCTCTGTGCAATGTCACTGGGAAAATCCTTAAGAAGCAACAATTTATTGTGCCTTTCTATCCTTGAATGCTGATTTTTATACTGCGTTGGTATAACTATACAAAAATAATCTTGCCTTAAATAGCTTGTACATTCAAGGTTGAAAACAACTTCAGGACTGAGCTAGGAATTGAGATAGAATACTGCAGTACATTTCTCAGATGGTTGCTGAAATATTTCACAATATTTTGTTTTCCTATTTAGCTTTTATCATGCATGGTAAATATATTTACTCCTGAAATATAAAACATATGGTTAAATGTTAAAATAAAACATATATTTTGTAATCATCCCTGTTTTTAGCATCATCATCATCATCATCATAATATTATTGTTAGTACAGCTACAGAAAATCCCATATTTCTTACTAAACCACATTCAAATCCACAACTTCAACCCTGCCTGTTTTTGACACAGTTCCCGTACTGTCTTAGAAGATTTATTCTTTCTGTTAGTCATTAGGTGTAAATGTAAGGAAAAATTCAAAACAGCATTGGAAGTGGCAAAACACACATTTCTATTAGAGCAAGTTAATTTCATGCCCAAGCAGACATTGGACCTGATTTATTAAAACTCCCCAAGGCTGGAGAGGATACACGTTTATCAGTAATGCTGGGTGATCCAGCAAACCTGGAATGGATTCTTCAAAGACATTTGCTAGCAAATGTTTTGAATCCTAGACCAGATTTGTTTCAGGTTTGCTGGATCACCTAGCTTTACTGATAAAAGTGCATCATCTCCAGCCTTGTGGTGTTTTAATAAATCAGGCCCAATGTGTGGAGACCACCTATAGGTAGTCATATGTGATGTGCACATGTGATGTGGAGCTTGCTATTGAGAGACCTACTTCACTTCTCAGTGTGCACTAACCCATAGAGTAGTGAAGCTGTTGAAAAGGTACCACACTGTAAGTTATGTTCAGGTTTTCTCTTATTGGTAAATACAATATATAAATCTGATTGATGTTGGGTTTTTCAAATTGGAATGCAGAAGTCTACTAAAAATCCCAGACATACCAACTCTACTAGAATATGCCAGAACTAAAACACTGCCAGACTAAGTGACCATTAGCCTCAATTGATGTACCATATAGTTAATGTTTAAAATGTACTTGTCCCATCAAGTCATACTGTACAGTAATATAATGAATCTCAAGAAAGGCATTCAAAGCATGCAATTATCACTAAATATCATCTCATAGAGTGATGAACACATTGCTTGGCTGGACAACTTGTAGAAATGAAGCTAAGATTTTTCTGTAAAGCCTTAGAATGGTAAAAAAGAGACATACCAAAAAAGCATCTGTTATACTAAGAAACTGAAAAACATATGACACATTTTAATTTGGTGAACACTAAACAACATTTGGCTGAGGTCCTTTAGAAATTTACAAGAGCTCCCAGTGTTTCCAATGAATCAAACCAAGTCTTCAAGAACAAAAGTTTCCTTGGGCTAGCCCCAAGCATAATGACTCAATCCACCTGTTGCCGGCTTTGCAATATGCAATATGCAAAAATGTTTTTGTTGTTTTCATTTACATGAGCACAAAAAACACTGGCCATGCTACAATTATGTTTAGAATGCTTAGGCATCTATGTGCTGTGTTTTTGTTTCTCCCTACAATTTCACTAAATTATGCTCAGTGATGTTTAAATAGGATAAGCCATATAGCTAGGTGCATTAAAAAAACTAATTTTATGTAACATTTCAGTAAAATAAATCTAAAGTGAGACATGAGTTTTGTGATGGGAAATGATTGCTTTGTGAGTTACTGCAAAAGCTGGATGTTACTAAAGTGGTAAGGGATATACATAACAGTAACATTATGTTACAAATAAAAGCTAAATGCTCAAGAACAGTCACTTCACAACATTTCTTGCATATTTCAATATGCATAATTAATACATATTGGGATCACTAAAATAGGAGACCGCAATATAAGTAAGAACAGAAGAAAGCATTATAGGTGGAACAAAAACAAAGATCATCCATTGCATCATGTATATTTTGAGGTACCTACCTTCAGTTGAATGTTTTTACATTTTTTTTAGGGCCACAAGGTTGCACCCCTAGCACGATCATCATGAGTCATCTGCCATTTGTCTGTATAGCAGGCTGATTATACATAAAAATTTACACAGAAGCCCTTAATTTAACTCCCACGGATGTTACTGTTATTGATAAATATTAACAAAATGTAAGCACCCCTTAAACAATGTTTTTCTGTATGATGTACCTTACCATCACAATCAAATTTTTGGTTTGTTTACTGTAGGATCAAGGTCTAATCAGCTGACATTATATACATTTTTCAGTAATGGTGATTGTTGTTGATGTTTTTATTACATTATAACTATATATATATATATAATATATAAGTGGCTAGCGAAAAAAGGGCAATCAAGATATTAACAGCTAGTAGGAGTAGACGCTTTGAAGGAATATTTTTTGCACAGTGAAAGCCTATATTAAATTTAACAGGAGGTAATGTATACATTTAACTAACTGAGATATTTGCCAAGTTGGGAAAAAAGATATAATGTCTATAAAATGTGTCTCAGGTATGTAATTTGCATAAAAAAAATGTATGCCCTAAAAATTTAGCCCTAAAAAAAAAGTTTGCGCTGTTTAAATGTTTTAAACATTTATGTGCGCTAAGAAAAAGCATATTTTTTAAATCACTTACCGTATTTTTCGGACCATAAGACGCACTTTTTTTCCCCCAGAAGTGGGGGGAAAAAGTCCCTGCGTCTTATGGTCCAAATGTAGCCTCTGTGCCCGGGCCGTCTCTCCGGTATCCTCCCCAGCCGCTGTCCTGTCCCCCCTGTGTAGCCCCCCCTCCTTTAAAAGAAGGAATCCACCTTTATGTGCTTCCACTACCAAGCTGAGGGGCGTAAGCCAATTATATATAGTGGGCCAATGTCTAAAATGCCATTCAAATCTGCAAACAGTGCAACAAATGTAACAATAAATTAATTATTTTGTGAATGAGTACAATATAACCTAAAAAAGTATCACTTACCCAAAAGAAGATGAAGCATTAAAGATTCTAATTGACCTGTAAAGGACTGTAGATACGCAGAGAACAGAGAGCAGGTTTGCGCTAATTAATTGCTATGATCTCACCAGTGACAGCTTAACAGATCCTCCTTAATCGTGCAGCTGAAATCTAATCGCCTTAATTGGCAGATTCGCGACCCCTATTGCTCATTAATATCAAGGCAGGAATCCGACTGGCAGTGAGGGGGCGAGTGTACGAGCGCACTCGACTCCGGACCGCGGGAAACCGGCTCGCTGGAAGCGCTAAAGTACGCGCGACCAGGGAGCGCAGATTTCATTGATAATTTAGGCCCATTGTCTTTAGCTGTAGTGAATATCACTTTCGGCTATAACTAACTATGAACAGGTTAAGTCACGAGAAATAAAGGTTTTGAAAAAAATATTTTTAAAGTAGTATGAAATGTTCCTTTATAATTTGCTAAACTGCATACAACTAAACACAACCAAACCTACTAACTTGATTCTAGTTCAGGAGTTGTGTTATTTCAATTGTGGTAAGGGAAAGTCTGGAAGTTTGACAATGTAAATGCTTAATTTTTACAAACAACTAAACAGCATGCGTAGAAACCTTTAAGAAAATTTTGATGTGATGTTATGTCAACAACCCGCATTTACTATTCTAAATAGTAATGAAGGTCAAGGGAGCTAGCAGCGGAAAAACAGAAGGCTGGATTTAAATAAAAAGATGCAAAATGTATGCAAAATATCCAGATTTGACATTTAAGTGAATATGCTGCTTATGCCTTGGAGGAACTATTGCACAATTTAATTTCATATTAATTTAGTTTGAGGAAAAACATATATAGTATGATTCATGAACATATTTTAATGAAAAAGAGAGTCCTTTCTAATGAATCAAAAAGACTATGACGTGGCACAAAGAAAAAGAGAATGGGAGACATGTACAATAATCAGCATAGTGGATGTGCCTAATGAATAACAAAGCTGTCCCTTTTACCAAAAAATCTATTCTTTTAGGGTCAACAAATTTACTGGTTAAATACTACTGTGGGAATGCAGTTAACCAACTCAAACTATATGTAGGTTTACAAAGTGAATTGTAATTTAACCAACACTCATATTGCAATTTTCAGAACAGCTATTCATTCCACATAAGTACCATTTAAAATAAATAAATAAAATAAATCTGCTGTGTCTCCACGAGTCTGCATGCTCATTGCCACCAGAATTCACAGGCATATATATATATATATATATATATATATATATATATATATATATATTTTAATTATATTACTTGTATACTTGAATCATCAATCATTTATTTTTAACACTATTAGAGGCATATAGCTTTAGTGATTAAAAAATGACTAATACGGTATACATACAGTATATACATATATTGATCAGGTTACACTCGCCTGTGCACCCATCCAAATATATGTGTTTATTTATCTGATCATTAAAAAACAAAATAATTATACATTTAGCTTTCACCGCCCTGCCTTACCCCTCCCTGCTGTACATCTATAGCAGGGGTGACAAATGCTGGCCCACAGGCCAAATCTGGCCCGCAAGGTCCTTTTTTTTGGCCCCCCAGGGAATTCTGAAGATGAATTGCATCTAGCCCGCCTGTTACTACGTATTGCAGCGAGTGATGCTGTTACTACAATTCCCGGAATTACTGGCATCACTGCGTGGCCCCGCATTGTTGTTCTGTTCCATTGACGCAAGTAATGCCGGGAATTGTAGTCTCGGCATCACTTCTGTTTATGTGACAGTTGAGAGATCTCTGCCCCTCCCCACCTCTCTCTCACACATCACAGGCGATCGCAAAGGCAACTCGAGTCCAGCCCAGCTGCACGTCTATAGGTGTGCTGGGGATGTCTTTCTGTGTGAGAAGGCTCCATGTAACAGTGGGGAGGGAGGCAGAGAGGGCAGCACATCATTCTCCTATAACAGGTGAGCTGTAGCTTTCCTGTCACTAAAGTCTGGTAGTGCAATGTTCTGCCATTCAATGTCTCATTATTTTCAATCACTTCTGGATATATATAAATAAATATATGTTTAGCATTTTTATTATTGGTAGATCATTTTGATTTTCAAAAATGTTTTTGTTTAAAATTTAAAAAAAACTTTTTAGGCCTCTTGCTCTGTTGTGGGCCTGTTCCCGCATTGAGTGTTGGGCGGGACCTCTTTGTTTCTGTGTGGGAAGGTTTTGTATCTGGTAAGAAAGAGAAACTTCAATTTGTTCAGTGGATTTCCTGCTTGGTTTAAGTTTTTGATTTTGGAGCTCTGTGTGTTTGAGTTTGACACCCCTGGTCTATAGGGGTGCTGGAGATGTCTTTCGGCAGACACCAGGAAATTTGCGTCCAAGGCTCATTTTATAGTGGGGAGAGGGGAGGAAGGCAGAGAGGGCAGGAGGGTAGTCTGAGGTGAGCAGTGCTGCACGACCAAGTCAGTTCAGGCTCGGTGTCAGGGTTCAATTACCAAGATTCTCCTAAGACAGGTGAACTGTAGCTTTCCTGTCACTATAGTCTTGTAGTGCATTGTCTGTTCTGCCATTCAATGTCTCATTCGCTTCAGTCACTTCTGTGTCATACTCGTTATATATATATAAATAAATATTTGTTTAGCATTTTTTTTGTTGGTAGATCATTTTGACAGTTGTTAGTCATTTTAGAAGTAGCTCGCAAGTCAAAAATGTGTGAGCACCCCTGCACTAAACATTCAGTGCAGGAGAATCTTCCTTGTTATGTCTTCTAATGTTTTCATGTGTTTTAAATTACAGCGAATTACGTGAAGTGAAAATTTGATGAATGTTACTTCATAAATTTGCACCAGATAAGCTCCTCGGTCTTCTTTTTTAAAAACCCACTGCCCAATAACAGTGGTGGGAACCTCTCATTGTAACTTTTTTCTGCGTCAGGTGAAAAAAATCTAAAACTGAACTGCTGAAGTATATTCAATTTATCCTGCCAAACAGAGCTGTGGTTTGTGGCAGTGCTATGTACATTTCAAAAACGGTATTAATGAAAATACCAATCTTTTGGCAAGTAAAACAGCTCCTACCGTGTTTCCCCGAAAGTAAGACCTACCCCGAAAATAAGACCTAGCACTTTTCCCCCAACCTGCCCTAATATAAGACCTACCCCGAAAATAAGACCTAGTAGAAAAAAAATAAAAAAATAAAAGCAAACATAAATTAAAACAGTACTCACCGAGCGGGAGACAGCGGGCGTACACACAGCGGGCTAACACACAGCCACACAAGCCGATGCTTTCCTTGTAGTTCCGGCTCCTGTCACAGGCGGAGTGATATTACATGCACTTCGCCTGTCAGAAGCTGAAGTGCATGTAACCAGGCTAGTTCTAGTGAGCCCTTAAAAATGTGTTAAAAAAAAAAATTAAAATAATATACTCACCTGATACGCGATCCTGCGTGTGTCTCTGGCTGCAGCATGTCTCTCTTCTCTCCTCTGCCAGCATCGTGTCTTTTCCTGTTTGTAAAGCAGAGCGAAAGAAACTGGCACAGCGCCACCTGCTGTTCCATGTCCTAACTGCCGAACAGTGGAAAAAAAGCACAGAGTGATCAGAAGGGGAATTTGTAAGGGGAATTTGGGAATATGGTAAGTGTTTTTTTTCATTAAAAAAAGTATATAAGACCTACCCTGAAAATAAGACCTAGTGTGTTTTTGGAAGCCCAAAAAAATATAAGACAGTGTCTTATTTTCGGGGAAACACGGTATATACATATTTGCTCTGTGTATTTGCCTGTAGTTGAGCTTTAGGCTTTTTTTCGTAATAATGCCTCTCAAACGGACAATTTAGTAGTGATAGGTAGCAGGTACATTTATACCTGATGTAAATCTGGTAGACACCTGTATTAAATACTAGATAATGTATAAGTTTCTGCAAGCCCAGCTTAAAATCAAATAATCAAAAGCAGTGAATGTACCACTGAAACTGTGATAATGTTTGTGGCAACTCCTTCGATTCATATTGTGAAATAGCTGACAATAGTGTCAGCATGTAATGTAACATGGCCATTAACTTCCAAAAATCCTAAAGCAGGCTAGGCACACACAGCAAAATGATTTGGTTGTTTGGCTAGAAAGATCAACTAAATGCAATATACTCTTCAATAACTGAAACTGTATGTAAGATATATTGGGAGATGTAAACAGCTATGATATTTAAAACTTTAGAGAGCTTTACTGGAGGTTATAACACAACACATTTGACCACAGTGTACTCCAACTTCTATGTTCCAGTGATAGCTATTCTTTAGCTGTAATTAAATATGCAAAGGAGACCCTTGCAAATATTTACTTTAAAGAGTTGATATTATGAATGATTTTGTTTGCATGTATAGGTAAAATTTTATATGTTTTAAATTCAGACAATTTTACACTGCATGCAAACATCTGCATAAAATGGTTTCATAGTCAACTGCAAATTTAATCAGCTAACTTTTTTTCTAAACAATATTAATTTATTTGGTAGTTTGATATTTGGATACTCCCACATCAAGCAATCATCCAGATCAAGCAATCATCCAAAGTTTGGGTACACATAATAATGTACTCATAAACAACATGAGTAGTAGTTACCTAATTACAGTTTAATTTTCTGTTACCTATAACTCAGATAAACAAAATAAAGTTTATGGCAGGGTCCCCTCCTCTTCTTGAGTCACTGTCTGTATCTGTCTGTCATTTGCAATCGCTATTTAATGCACAGCGCTGCATAATATGTTGGCACTATATAAATACGGTTTAATAATAATTATAACAATGTAGTAAGGTGAAGAATAATATTCAAAAGCTTGGACATATCATAAACCTTACTGGTTGTATGGGTTGATTGCTTATCATCAGTGCTGTCATACTGAATAAACTTGCTTACCTAAAAATCTAAAAAAACAACAACTATTTTTTTCCAGATAAGAAAATATTTCAAGGAAAAGTAGATTTGTGTATGTATTTGCCTAATAAAGTGAAAAACCTGTCATTCAAACTGTAATCTACTGTTTGCTGACACACGGAAAAGTAGTTGCTGGGTTTCCTAGGTCTAGCATACAAGCTAGTTTATGACAAAGACAGATCAGATTTCTCCATCAAAAAATAGAAATACATGTTTGTCACATAAATTAAATTACTTGAAATTAGAGAAATGGTTTTTAAAAAAGCATGCAAAGGCAAATGCATCATACAACAGAGTGATTTTTAGAATGGGAACAAAACATGGGATATGCAGGCTGTATACTCCAAAACTTCCATTAAACAACTCACATTACTAAAAACACAAAGCACAATATTTGGCAGAGATATGGCCACGCAACTTTATTGATTTATCTATTAAATTCAATAACATAAACATCAACTATCACCAATAACAGCAACTTTATGCTCAGTAATTACAGCTTGAGCACTATCAATATTATCCAAATGAGCACAATTAGTCCTCCCCAACAAGTGGTGACAAAGGAAGAGAGGTCTTTTGGAGACTTGAGGTAAGCTGAGCCTTTTGTAGCCTTACTGAGAAAACATCCAGAAAGGTACAAGCTACATGGTTTTCCTGCCTGAATATCTTAATATTTTAGCTCCAAGGAAAAAGATATTTAGAGTGACAGTACACTGATAAAAGCAGCAGAAGTGTCAACCACAAACCCATGATGGTGGACACAAATAGACTGTTTGCCCCCCTCATTTTCATTCTTTCAGTATTGGGTACATTTTATAAATCGCAATACCATCTCGCAAACAATAAGGTTTTATCTACATACATGTATGTCTTACTAGCATGCAAATACATTTCATGAAGTCATCCTAGAGGAATGGTAAAATGCTGGTTAAGGATGAACATTGGTAAGCACAACTCCCTGGATAGCAAATTATTTAAACTAAATATCTTTTAAAATTCCTAATTATTTTGCTATTGTGCTGTTTTATTTTTCTGTTCCTAAATAATACATTTTATACTTTTCATTTCCCTATCTTTGTACACTTCAAATCCAACCAGCAGGACCGCCATCAGGAAAGGGAAGGCAGGAGGGACTGCTGTACTAGGCCCAAATAGTATCAATCTTCGATCCCGCATGGCTGGCTGTCATTACACAGCAGCTCAGCCCCTGCTCTATGAGAGAGCTGTCAGTAATTGTGGCAGCCTGCTAGCTCTGCTCCAGTGCTAATATTAGGATTTATACATTTGTATATTTTCCTAATTTTGTATCATTCTCTTTCAGAAACTCTTGAGCAGAACTGACAGACTGTAGTCACAGAAAGTTTACTAAAAGGTAAATAGTTAACTAGTTAATTAGTTGTCTGCAGAAAAGTCCCGGTGTGCCAGTGTGATGGTTTGCTCTATAAGAGCAGGTTGGGACCTGTTTCATGAGCAAGCAATCCTGCCCATCACCTAGCGGCTCAGTGCTTGCAATGCAATAAATATTTTTTTTTTCAAACTTTTGCCAGGCTTGTTAAGCCTTTGTAGCCAATTGTGGCCATGATTGGACATGTATTGGATGTTCTATATGAGCTAATACTTGTTATTATGATTGTTGATATATATTGTCATATCATTTTTATAATGTTGCTATCACACTATGACACCCCTAGAAGTTATTAAAGACAATGGAAACTTGGGATATACTAAGAGGGAGGGCATTAAACAAGCTGAAACAAAAAATAGGGGGAAGTTAAAAGCTGATACAATTATAGGGGTTACTGAACAATTGTGACAGAAAGAACTAGGAGCACTAAAATTTTTGTGTGTTGTCTGGCTCCTTTTGACAACCCAGCTACACCTTTCCCCACCCAGCTGAACAAAAAAATCTTGTGGAGAACACTGTAGTTGGAAAAGTTTAAACTAGCGTCATGTGGGAGAACTAAATGTGATCAGCTGGAGTAGGTGGGAAGAGATAGAGGAGGCTGGCTGTTTGGTTGTGTTGCAGCTGACAGTAGAAAGAAGCATGTCCATATCATCCCCTATTGTGTGCCAACAGCACTGCCCTCCCTTGTTGGTGTTCTGTTAGATTTTTCTAACCATCATATTTTGATCCCTGGATACTGTATATAGATATTTACAAGGTTAAGGTTATGCAGTGGAAAGGAGAGGTTTCAGTTTAGGCACTGGCAAGGTTTGGTTAGGATAGCCATCAACAAGAGGATTTGAGGTTAAGATTAGTCAGCACTGTGTGATTTTAGCACTAGAGGTAGCAAATTCTGATAGACCTGTGTCTCCCTCCTCTACATTAGTCCACATAGACTGTTTTTTAAACTGCTAAAAACTCCCTTTAAAAGCTAGCCTAAAAATGCTTATAAAAACCCATATTGCTTTTATGAGGGTTTGTAAGAGTTTCTAGGCTTTTAAAGCAGGCATTTAAAACTCCTATAAACTTTTGTAAACACGTCCATTTTTTTTCAATCAGCAGTTTTTAAATGCTTAGAAACTCTTGTAAACACATGCTACACTGTGTACACTGGTTTATCCCTGAATGCCAAAACTAATAGCAAATGCTAGACCTCTGTTCATGGCTAACTCTAGATGAATTTTGACTGGTTGCAATAAGTCACTGCAATTACTGGAAAGCTATATACAGGACCTACTAGCCTGGCCATGCAGCACCTGTCTCCCTTGCTGGTTTTGTTCAGACCCTCCAAGTACTGGACACTTCCAACAATGGAAGTATTCTGATCCCAAATCTGGTTGGAGTGGTCAAGAAATCTGACTGGATACAGAATTTGTATTTTTTTTATGATCCATATTATACCTGTCAATTACAGATATAGTATGGCTCAGCTGTCATCGTCCAGGACCTACAAAACTTGTCAATGCCTAGTAGCAGGATTGGCCAAGCCCTACTGTACCTGTCAGTATTACCATTACTATTGCAATGTCGGATCAAAATTCACATTTCTGATCCAAGGTCAAAATAAATCTGATTTGAGTCAAAATTAGCTATATAACCACCATTAGCTGAAACTTTAAAATACGGAGGGGGCCAAGAAATTTCTGATGACAACGCTGCAAACCAGTCAATATTCATATAAACAGTCACAAATCATATCTATGATATAAAAATCATCTAAATATTTTAAAGGTAATGTCCCGCAGGTAGGTGTAGATCTTGTATTTTTAAAGAAATCTTTGAAGACCAAAAGTCTCTCTAAAAATTCTGACTCTTGCTAACGTATACCCTGGTATGACTCATCATCATCATGTGTGGCATCATCATGCATCATCATGCAGCAAATACAAATTCTTCTCATTGCTCTAAAACAGGACTACATTGAATAAAAAATTAAATATGGACTTACATGGTATTATAACATGAGTTTGCCTTCCAATTCCTGATACTATGCCCCTCAACAAAAACTCCATCCTCTGAATAATTTTTGTACTATTTCCTGTGTTTAACATTAATGATTATTATACAACACCAATCCTAAAACTCATATTGCATTGTGGGATAATTTATAGAAAGAACACTTCTTAGACAATGTTTTAGGGTAGTTTATATTACAGGTCCACAGTAAATGTGATACTAGCAAAAATATTTTGGAAACCTGTACATTTAAGTGCAATGATAGATAGTACATTATATAATATTATGAGGATAGTCAAATTACATTGTAATGTTGTACTGTATTATCACTCCATGCTGTCTAAAAAAGCCATAGTAAGTAATTTTTGTTTTTTTAAAATGAACATCTAATGGGGAGATGCATTTTATTAAGAGTGAGTCCCAATATTATTCACTTACACCTAGCCCTGTATTTCATTTATTTTTTAAATGTTGGAACATAGGGGGCAAAAAAAGGTTAAAGTCAATAATTTACTTTCATTAGTAATCATCAGCTTTCCACGCTTGCTAGACACTGCTCATTGTGACTGTAGCACAACAGAAACATATTAGGGGATATTAATGGGCTTTCACACATGTAAAGAAAGAAATAGAGAATAATTTAAGTTTACTTTTTCCCTTCTCTGTTATCAGGCTTTTGAGAGATGTTTACAACTTTTGTTAATAAGTTTTTCTGCTTCTCTAAATTACTTTTACAATAGCACATCAGCTGTATTCATTACCTATGGCTGGCAATGTTAATTACTTTTGTAAGACTAGAATTGATAGCTTTTTTATGGTAACTACAGACTGTGAACCTAAAAGTATATTATCGTAAAACCTTAATAAGATTACAATTTGATGCGTATAAATGCACAGCAAACTAACGGATCATATAGTTACGCCTTTATTTTATTCTATTCATCTCAGTTTAGAGAACATCAAGAACTAGCATACTTGAATAACCACCATACCCAAAAACATTTAGGACTGATAATGATAAAACAAGAAAAAATACAGCTAAACCTTTATCAGTAAATTTAAATATAGTCAAGGGTCAGACTCTATATCTAATATATAAATCCATGGACATTCATACTTTATGTCATATTCTGACAAAAAAAATCACAACTCAATATAAATAAAAAATAAAATGTGTGTTGTTTAAATAATAAAAAAGAAAAATTAAAACAAATAAGATCTTCCAAAAAGAAGAATGAAGAGCTGCTGTTAGCATTTGCAGTCTGTGTAGAACAGGTCACCACCAAATACATGCTCTGATATCTCAAGTTCATCTCATTTAAAATTTAATTTGATGTTAACAAACTCATAAAGAAAATAATTTCACTGCCAAGTGATACTTCATCAGATTTAAAATAAATAAAACAGGAGAAAAAGATGAGACTTAATTTCATTGTATTTGAGACAAATTTGTATTTCTGATTAATATGTGCCAGCAGATGCTAATTAGATCTTTTTTCTCTTGTATCCTATACTATGCTATGTCCTCACTAAATTAGACTTTAGCTGCAGAATATTATTGACACACACACATCTTATCCCTTATCTATCTGGAATAAATAATATGAATAAGAATAAATAATAAGAAAGCCTTCGTTTTTTTTTTAATTTCTTAGATTTGGCAGTCTTAACAAAGAAATTCGAAGTGGTGGGAGAAATCCGGCTGTCATTAAAATGCCAACCACATGTTTAGTTTTTGTATTACATCTGATGTTTCTGAGTCACACCTTGTAACATATCTTGGGCAAGCAGTTTGATTAAAGCTATAAACCATTTTTCTGTTACCAAAAAACCTGAAGCAAGCATCAAAATTACAAACACTCTGCTCCTAATTACCTAGTCCATACCCCACCCTTTTTTTTTAGTTAAGCACAATCAAAAGGCTGTGTTCAGACATCTTGCAGTCCTAGATACATTTAATGACATCCTTTAGTTTTCCTATTTGTCATGTGAATATTATATTTAAAAACAACAGAATGCTCTGTCTCCTTTTTACGCAGTACTATTTATTTTTACGGTCAATTATATTGCAGGGGAAAGGAGAGATTAGGTGTTCTATCACTCCCCCAACAACAGCCAGGGCTGTAGTCAATATTCACTGTACTGTTAACTACCTAATATGTTGCTTCTGGGCATTTTCACAGTTCTATATACCCAAAGGGGACAATACTGTACTAAAAATAAAGCAGTGAAATTAATTATAGGGCATGCTGTGCAGGAGAATGTATACCTAATACTCCTGACCACTACACCTTGTTCATTGAGTTGTGCATTAGTTTGAATCCTAACACTTGACCTTAATACACTACAAACTCTATTACACACTGCTAACCCCACTTGTATGTTACATATTCTGACCCCTACACACTGGTATTTACTGCTGCCTTACTTCTATGCTGTTTTAGTTATTCCCAACCTCTGTGCTACATTATTTACCCCTAACTTAAAAATTCTTTGTTAATTCATTCTGACTTCTAGCACTCTGAGGTACTTATTCCTGACCTCTGAATTACTTACTGGTGATTCCTATGTTCTGTGTCCCTTACATCCGACGCTTTTGCTCTCCATAACCTTTGCCTGACCTCTCCACTCTGGTTTTAAATACGTCTGAGCTCTGAAGTCTGTATAATTACTTCTGACCTCTAAACTCTGTTAATTATACCTGATTTGTGAACTGTGCATTGTATACTCCTGACCCCCTAATACATACTACTAACTTATAAATTCTACATAGCATACCACTATGTTACTGCCTATTATGATACCCCACACATTGCCCCTGATTCATCATTGAAATCCGCGATCGCGGGAAGCGCGATAATACGCGCGACCTGCGATCGCGGATTACCGCGGTCCGGGACTCGAG